>NW_021862019.1:0-922 GCF_006229205.1 Suricata suricatta | reverse complement strand
ACAATTTTTAAAGTGAAAACATGTATTAACTTTGTCTTATCCTGATCCAGGTTAGTAAGAAAGCATTTCCATTTATAACTGAAGAGAACTCTTATTTTTGAAATCTGATTAATATCTGATGATATTCCAGGCTAAAACCTGGCCAGCAAAAGACTGGGCGATTTAAATTGGAAGTAGAGGTGTGTAAAATGATCCTATTAGTTGCTCGTGGCAGCAGGAGGCAGGTATTCAAGGACAATCAAAGAAGAGGAAAAATTCGTTCGATTTTTTTCCAATCAAATAGCTCATTTCTGGATAATTTGTGAAAATGTAATTGGGAAAAAGTAATGAACACTTGTAAATTTAAATACATATGAGTTAAAGACTAAGTGGGGAATAATATTGGAATAGTGTGGAAAAAGCTGAAAATAATGTTTTTAATAGAAAAATTAGTTATACCACTTTCTAGTTGAAGGGCTGCAACCCTTCAAATTTGCTTATTGACAACGCATTTTTCCCCTTCAAGATTTAAATAAGAAACACATACAAAGGGTGACTATAAATTTCAAATTTTTAATATGTATTTTTAACATTTATCATGAGAGATCTCTTTACTTTTTAAAGCATCTTTTTATTATTCTGATTAAACATGCTTAATGATTAAATATTTCCTACTGAAAGTATTACGTTTTCCTAATAGTAGTCATATGAGTGAGCATGTCATATTAGCTATAGGACAATAAAAACATATATATTGACAACGATGAGCATTTGATAGATCCTAATGTAGATAAAGTGGCCCCTCTATGCCCTGTGTATCTCAGTTGCTTGTGCCTAGAAGCCCTCAATCTATTTTTGTTCCATGAATATATTAAGTCCAGAAAGATTAAATATTTTCACTTAGAGGAAAATTTATATTCCAATTTTTAATAATAGAATCTCC
>NW_021862018.1:0-922 GCF_006229205.1 Suricata suricatta | reverse complement strand
AGCTGCCTCCAAAAGAAAACCATTCTTCTTAATGGTCATATAATTAAAATTGGAAAAATACATTTTTTACAGAGCTCTTTGTAAGTAAAAATTACCTGTGGGGAAACAATATGAGGTATTTCCAGTTGAAATGTTTTTCTCAAATAAAATTCATTCTCTCTTTCAATGCCTTCATCAACTATCATCAATAAGCATTTGTCCCAACTACTTATTAAAAGATGAGAACACTCCATGCAGTTAAAAGAAAGTAAAAATTTAAATTTCTCTCTTCTCTTTTACTTTTAATTAACCACCAATCATTTTACTGTGTATATTCATTCTTTCATACATAGTGTGATGGCTGACCCTTAAGAGTGCAGATAAATTAAGAAACGCAAAGCTACAACTCCTTTAGCAATTAAGAAACTAGGCTGGTATTTTTTTCATTTATTTTATTTGCATTGAATCAAAAAAGTAGTTGAAGAATGCAAGCACTTTGATCCAACCTTCCAGGAAGTACTTTGCAATTGACACTTAGCCCCTTATGGCTGAATTAAAGTGGTATTAAGAGAATAATAAAAATCTATAAAAGTTTAACTTAATATAATACAATTCTTTCTGCATCATACTTTCTTTACTGTGATCAGATTTTCAATAACCAGCCACAAAAACATAATTTGGGAGCCTTGTGGATTTTATTGCAATGGAAATGGGACAGTAAAGAAGACAGATGCTTCACTTATTGGAAATGCCATGACCAGGTACTTTCCCTTATATTATTTTATTAATCCTTCAATAATCTCCAGAAGTTGAAATCATTGTGTTTTCTATAACGGAGGCTCAAAATATCATTTATTTAGTACATATTATATAGGCTAAGTGACTCATGTACATTGTTTATTGAATACACTTAATTATCTTAGAAGGGAGATGCCATTATATT
>NW_021862017.1:0-1832 GCF_006229205.1 Suricata suricatta | reverse complement strand
CTCTTCTTTTTATGGTGGTGGGGGTGGTTATGTTTAATTGAAGTTGCTTTTACAACACCAAAGACTTAATCATCCATTTTCTATATAAAAAGTAGCTACTTTTTTGCATGGACCTCAAGTATACTGTAGTATAGAGGTGGAATTTAAGGAAAGGTATTAAGCAGGCTGTGTTTTAGATTATGGGCAAGTAATAAATTATATCATGTATCTTGAATGTATCATAGATAAGCTGCTATATTACAATTGCCACTTCAGATAGCTGTGAAATTGGGTGATTAACTAGGTGGTACCTAACCTTCTAATTTCTGTATAAGTCTAATTACATGAAATAGAAGTGGGGGTTTTGATTTTTTACTTTGCTTTTCTGTTTGGAGTATCATTGAAACTACTGTATTGTAAATGACGGAAAATAATTGCATATGTTAAAAAAATAAATTGTATTAAAAAATAGAAGTATGTTGTTTAATCTTCCATTATTTGGAAGTTTCCAATTATCTTTCCATTATTGATTGCTAGTTTAATTCCATTTGGTCTAACAGCAAATTTATATAATTTCTTTTTTTTACTTTGGTAAGATGTATTTATAACCAGAAGATGGTCTTTCTAGGTAAATTCTTTATGTGAATATATCAAAAGAATGTGTTTTCTGATAATGCTTGGTGAAGCATTCCATAGATGTCAATTGGTCAGTTTGATTGATGGTCCTTTTCACCTCAATTATCTTCTTAACTGCTTTTCTACCTGCTGAATATACCAATTACTGATAGAAAAGTGTTGGTTTCTTCAAATTAGTAGTAGATTTACCTATTGTTCCTTGCAGTTCTTTCAAATTTATCTCACACCTTTTGATGCTCTGTTGTTAGGTACATACACATGAAGTATTGCTATGTCTTCCTGGTGATTTTATCTCTTTAACATTATGTAAGTGTCTTTATCCTTTATAATTCCCTTGCTTTGCGGTCAGCTTGGTCTAAAATAAATATAGTTACTCCAGCTTTCTTTGGATTAATGTTAGCATAAGATATATTTTCCATTACTTTACTTTTAAACTATCTGTGTCTTTATATTTAAGGTGGGTCTTTTAAACATGTAATTGAGTCTCTCTATATTTTTAAACGTCCTCTGACATTATTTTGAACTGGTGAATTTAGACCATTAACATTTAACGCGATTGGATTAATACCTGCCATTGGTGTTACTGTTTTCTATTCATTGCTCTTGTTCTTAGCTTATTTTTTTGTTTTTTGTGTTCCACTCTTTTTTTGCCTTTACTGGTTTCAATTGGGTATTTTACATGATTCTACTTTTTCTCATCTCCTAGCATATCAATGATACTTCTTTTTTACACCTTTTAGTAGTTGCCCTGGATTTTGCAAAAAAACATTTACAACTATTACGTCTTCTTTCACACAGCACCGTAGCACTTCATAGGTAATACAAATACGATACAGTGCTTCCTATTTCTCCATCCTGCTTCTTGTAGTACCGCTGACGTTTATACCTTTTATACCTATGCTATAATCACTGAATATGCTGCTGATGTTGATATTATTTTGAACAAATGGTTATCTGTTAAACCAATTAAGAGTAAGAGAAATATAAGACTTTACTTAACCTTCATTATTCCTTCTCTTACAATCTTCCTTGCTTTATGTGGATGGAGTTTCTGATGTATGTATTTTCCTTCTTTCTGTAGAATTTCTTTTTTGTTTAATTAAAAAAATTTTTTATGTTTTATTTATTTTTGAGACAGAGAGAGACAGAGCATGAGCAGCGAGGGGCAGAGAGAGAGGGAGACACAGAATCCGAAGCAGGCTCCAGGCTCTGAGCTG
>NW_021862016.1:0-922 GCF_006229205.1 Suricata suricatta | reverse complement strand
TGTCATTGGCCCAAGGAAACACAGTCCAGAGTAGATCTGGGGGGTCCTCTCTTAGGTCCCAGCCCTTAGCCCCATGCTGATGTCTGAGGGCTCGCTCCTGGGCTGACGTTGCCCCTGGGGTCACATCATTTCCCATCATGTGAACACACTTTAGCATCAGAACAAGAAACTGTAAAATGCCTCAAGGTGGATCAGCAATGAAGAATGCACTTTGTTCCTAGATTAGTCTAGAGGGTTCCATGGTTCAGAATCCAGAGCTAGACAAATCTGAGGTAAAATCTAAGTTTAAGATTAGCTACCCAACTCACTCCAGGCAAATTATTTCATCGCTCTAAACCTCAGTTGTCTTATCTGTAAATGGGAACGATCACCGTGACCACCTCACAGGATTATTTTTGAGAGTGACACACTTAAGTCACCTGGGAACAAGTCTGGAGCAAGGTTCCCGTCCCTACATGTGAACTACTTTTTGCATCCGACCTTTTCAAGGACTTTCCATTCTGTCGATTTCACCAGAAAAGGACCAGCTCATTTGTGATGCGAATTTACGTTCAGAATTGACAGTATTTTCCATAGAAAGACGAATTTTTTATTTCTTTGAGAAAAAGAATCGCTTGGAAGGCTCAGATTTTACCTCCAGTGCTTTTTTTCCTCTCTTTTTCTCATACTTCTGTTTCCATAGAGAGGAACTGATAGGCTTTTTGCTACTCGATTTATTTGAACGCCGTAATCTTTCTTTATTGCCTTGCTTTGCTCAATAAACCTGAGGGATTTTGTTCACATTTCCTCTACAGGGTGCCTGGTGTGGTGACAATGGAAAATAGGCCCTGAGGCATTACGCAGTCAGGCCATAACCCTAGAGGCACCCTTTAAACTCCCTGAGCCTCAATTTCCGCTTAGGTTAAAGGAGATTGATTCTACA
>NW_021862015.1:0-922 GCF_006229205.1 Suricata suricatta | reverse complement strand
CTCTGTGCTGATAGCTTGGAGACCCTGCTTCAGATTCTGTGTCTCTGACTCTCTCAAAAATAAATAAAATATCTTAAAAGTAAAAAAGCAAAACAAAAACAAAACAAACAAACAAACAAAAACATTAGTTCCAAAATCCCCTAAAACATTAGTTCCATTTAAAACATATCAGCAAGTCTTAGGGCATCTTGGTTAAGTGTCTGACTTTGGCTCAGGTCATGATCTCACGGTTGATGAGTTCAAGTCCCATGTTGGACTCTGTGCTAAAAGCTCAGAGCCTGGAGCCTGCTCTGGATTCTGTGTCTCATTTTCTCTCTGCCCCTCCCACACCTGTGCTCTGTCTCTCAAAAATAAATAAACATTAAAAAAAAACCGAACATATCAACAAACTAATTAGCTAGGCAATAAAATTTAATATTTTCCAAAAAGTGACAATTTTCAGGTCTCTTGGCAGGACAAGTCCTAAGTTGCTTAAATGTAAATGAATATGGATATTAAACAATCTTTGGAGTAGTAAGAATAGAGCTTCCACCCACTTTAAATAAGAAAATGTCACAAAGCTCCATATCACTGTTAGAGAAGGCTGGTATCTACTCGTGAAATCAGTTATTTTATATCTTTTGTGAGAGATATGAGAATAGAAATAATCATCAAAACTTAAGTGAGCTTACTGGTAAAATATAGGAATCCCCCAATCTGTGGATATATAATATAATATAATATAATAATTACAATATACTATAATATAATGTAATATAATAATATAATATAATTAATTGTGTGTGTGTGTGTGTGTGTCTGTGTATGTGTGTGTAATTTTGTTTTGGAAAGGGAGTAAATGGTGGAGAGGTTCAGAGTCTTTTCTCCATCGGATACTCTTTCCTGCTTTGTCAAAAATTAATTGGCCATACATTTATGGGCC
>NW_021862014.1:0-922 GCF_006229205.1 Suricata suricatta | reverse complement strand
CCCTGTGCTATTCTGTATGAGCATGACAGATGGGTAGAGAAATTAGAGGTAAATTTACTTTTTAAGGGGATTTGGAAAGAATACTATGAGCTAAGTCTTGGTGCTTGCATGTAATATTCACATCAGGAAGTGACAAAGCTGAAGATCCAAAGAAGGATTGTACAGGGACTTATACATTATAATAAAGTATCAGTTTATATGTGTTCTTTTTAACTAGATGACATAAAGTTTTATTCTATAGTATGTGTATTTTATAAATACCAGCTTTCTAGTTGTTTAGAGAGTCCATAGACTAGAAATGCAGGAAAGCATTATGTGGGGAGGTGTGGTTCAGCAGGGTCATGATAGATAAGGCCAATTTCAATAACCAGGAAGAGGTCAAAAGGCAAGAATGAACGTTCAATAGAAGAAGAGTAAGACCAAAAAAGAAACAGATGTTAATAAACAAACAAGCCTTCTACAGCTTTGTTACTCTGTGCCTCTTTGGAAGTAGAATGTGTACCATTAACAAAAGCCTGTACCTGAAGTAGTCAAGGTCTCTTCTATGAGGTTTCTCTTCTCCATGTGGGTCAGTACAAAGCCCTTGCTGGCCATAATGTTGTTAGTTTTAAAACTATATTGGGTACATGTTATGTTTCTGATGTGTTCTAGAATTAATAACATCTCTGCCTGGTGGAACATAAGGATTGTTTCTCTTCAGTAATGGGTGGGAGAGAGGTGTGGAGTTGTAGGGGATGAAGTGACAGTTGTTCTTAGTAAATAACATTCTACTTTTGGCTTTAAAGCTGAACTATTAAAAAGGAAAAGAGTACCTATAACATCACACTAAGAACATTCCAAGCTACTTGGATCATGAGTGTCCTATAATTCCCAACAATTCTTTTATCCTGTTTCCCAATATTTAGGCATTCACTTAGGATAC
>NW_021862013.1:0-922 GCF_006229205.1 Suricata suricatta | reverse complement strand
TTCAGGCCCTTTCTCTCTGTCTTCCTCTTCTGGAATTCCTATGAGCCGGATGTTGTTCCACTTGATTGTATCACTCAGGTCTCGAATTCTCCTTTCCTGCTCCTGGATTAATTTCTCTCTCTTTTTTTCAGCTTCCTTCTGAGAGGAATCTTAAACAGAGGACTAGAAAAAGATTCTCCTCCCCCCCAACACAATAAAGCCCTCTTTGTCCTTCCTACACTTCAATATTGTTACGTCGGGGTGTGACACTTGGAGCTGCAGCAGCCATCTGGCATTCATGAGGGGAGATATCACTGATGCACTGAAGATTATAGATCAAAAAGATGGAAGAGATTAGGAGCTCTAGAACCAAGCTTGGAGCCACTGACCTTTGGTATTATTGAGGAATAAATTATATAATTACCTTCTGTTGGCTATTTGTGACTCTAAGTTAAAAGTATTCTAACTAATATAATAGGGACATTGGACTTTATTGCCATTACAATGAAAAGGCATTAAAGAGTTTTAAGCAGAGTAGGGTTATACTTTGATTTATGGTTTAAGAGACTTTCCTGGAGGCTATTTGGAGAATGGACTACAGTGGAAGTAGGAAGAGCAGTAGTACTGCTGAAGCCCAGGATTGGATAGAGCTGTGATATGGAGATGTAGGGAAAAGTTTGCACTGGGGATGTACTGTGGAGGTAATATTGGCAGGACTTGCTGATGCATTGGTTTGGATGTGGAATATGAGGAAAAGAAGGATTAGTGTATGCCTCCTGGATTTCTGTCCCAAAGGAAATGATAGGTGATAATGGTATTTATTGAGATAGAAAACAATTAGAGAGAGAGTATGGAGTCGATGTTTCTATTTGATTAAATTAATTTTTGGCTGTTTATTAAAAACCCAAGTGGACATGAAGACATTGTCTAGGGGAGAAGTTAA
>NW_021862012.1:0-922 GCF_006229205.1 Suricata suricatta | reverse complement strand
CCCGCAAGCTGAACCCGTGCGCTCCCCCAGACGCGCTTGTGTTCCAGCTCCAACCTGCTTATGCCATTCGTACATTTCACTTTAGTTATGTGGGTTCAGTAAACATTATATCAACCAGCGGTATAGAAGGGTTAAAAAAAGAAGGTTGCTGTTTAATGAAAACAAAGCTGAAAAAATTTTCAAATAATTTTGAAGAAGAAATCGTTTAAAAAAAGATGAAGTAATACTTCTATTAAATTAGGTAAATTTAGTAGAATTTTTGATAAAATTTCTAGAATTTCATTCAACATTCAAATTGCTTTTCAAGTCTTCAAACACAAACGCTTGCTTCCTTTTTGATAAAAGCTAGAATGGGGCACAAGGCTCTGCATCTGCTTGTGGGGTATGAGAGAAACAGAAAAAAGTAGGCGCTCCATGCAGCAGAACACATTCAAAGCAACTATCTTGGAACTGCATAGAACAAACATACTTTTGTAAGTTTTGAATTTAAATAAAATACTCAGAGAATATATGTGTGTGTGTGAGAGACAGAAAGAGAGAGAGAGAGAGAGACTCACAGTTCAATCAACTGTCTTGATTATCTGAACAACTGCTGGTCCTTTTTCATCAGAAAGCAGGATTTCCACCAAATATCTAATACACGCTTTTCACAATGTATTGTTTGCTAATGCACTTGTCTTCTTACTAGCTTGTGAACTCCTTGTTTATTGCCTTAGCAGTTTCCCAATTATTATATATATATATATATCTTTGAAATATATCTTTTTTTTATATTTTGAGAGAGAGAGAGAGAGAGAGTGCAAGTGAGCATGAACAGGGGAGGGGCAGAGAGAAGAAGAGAGAGAATCCCAAACAGATTCCACACTGACAGTGCAGAGCCTAACGAGGGACTCAAACTCACAAACCATGAGATCATGACTTG
>NW_021862011.1:0-922 GCF_006229205.1 Suricata suricatta | reverse complement strand
TGTGCAGACTTGATTAGATAAGCAAGGAGGCACCGATATTCCAGGTAAGACTACAGAAAGGATGGTAGATTTGAGAGGTTTTACATATACAATGATCAGAACCTAGGGGCCATCTGGGAAGTGCAGTGTAAGGGAGGTAGAGATGAGTCCAAGTTTCTGGCCTGGATTATATATTATAATTTTAAAACAAACACCCAAACAAAACCCAAGCAGAATATCAGGTTCAGTTTATGGAACAAAATCAGTTCTTTTTTGAACAAATTATATTGGGGTTCCAAATTATATTTGAGGACCAGAGGTATTAAAGAGCCAGGTAAGAAGACTTTTCTCAGTGAAGGAGAATAGTAGACAGAGTCTGTGCAGAATACTGTTAATTATAAAAAACAAAACAAAACAAAAAGCCCATTATCATTCAGCTAGCAACTGAGAGAATGAGAAGGGGAGTAGATGGCATGAAGTTTTCTGTCTCCTATATCTCTGCAGTCCATGTCTCATCCACTTTGAGCTGAATGGGGAGATGACCTCCTGTGGGCCCAAACCATAAGGTGAAACTGCCTCCATGTCCTCCACAGAGGAGAGTCCGAGGCTTTAGTAGGGCTCAAAGCCCTGTATGTCTACATGTGATTATAAAGAGACAAACAAACAAATAAGAGAGATATTACTAACAACATATTTTGGGGGCAAAAATTAAAACATTGAGAAGATGGTTAAGATTTTTTTACTGGATAATTATGTGATTGCTGATATTTAGGAAAATAATTTCCATAAGTAGGAAGAATGAAGGTCAGGGCCCATTCAGTGCTAAGAAAGAAGGAGCAGCAGGTCTTTCTAACTTTTAAAGTCTCTCTAATTTTTTTTTGAAATTTTATTTTTCTTTTACTTTATAAAGTTTCATATTTTTTTAACATATGCAATTATTTTC
>NW_021862010.1:0-922 GCF_006229205.1 Suricata suricatta | reverse complement strand
GCCCCAGGGCCAGGGGAGACAGGGTTGGCTCCTGACCCCACGGCAGACCAGGCACGGGGTGGGGGTCACGGTTGCAGGGAAAGCTGAGCAGCCCCTTGAGAACCCTCTTGGCCGAGAGCAAGTTCTTTGTCCACGGTCACGACCTGGGAGGCTCCCTGGACGGACTGATGGCTCGCTGCGGTAGTAAAGTGAACAGTTCATCGTAGATTATTTGAAGGCAAATTACTTTAAGTGTAAGAAATAAAAAGATAGATTGGCACTTGAGTTTTGTGTGAGGACTTGAGTGGATAATTGGCGTTGGGCAGAGTGTTAGGAAGACAGCATCCAGGCGGAGAAGATGATGAAGGGGACTGGGCAGAGGCCTCTAAGCTGACCTCCAGAAGAAGACCCTGGGCCAGGGGTCTGGGCCCCTTCGCCGAGCGGTTTGCTGGAGAGAACCACCAGGTTCTATAACCGGATTCACTCGAGAAGGACCTGCATCGTCAACAACGCAACTGATTTTTATGCTACAGTTTTTAATGGGACAAATATTGATGTTGTCCAGAATAAGTCTTTCTTGGATTGTGTGCAGGTCCCCAGAGCTCCCGCGATGGAGACCGTGGCTCTATTAGTTCCAATTTTGCAGGGTGAGCCCAAGAAGCAATTGCTTCTTTAAATTGCCAAGGTCTCCTGGGACCGGACGTGCTCGCCAGAGCTCTGTGGAAAAACATTCACGGGCAGCCAGCCCCGTCCACGGCGGGGGGGGGTCTCCTGTACGGTATTCTCTGCACGGAGAAGAGGCTCTGGGAGCCGGGGATGGAGCTGCTCCCTCTTCCCCACATTCTTCCGTCACCACATATTTTTTTAAATTTTACACTCAGCTTGGTGCTAGAGGGTGAGCCGCACTCACCAGCCCTGCGTGGTTGATGGCCGGGCAGGACGT
>NW_021862009.1:0-922 GCF_006229205.1 Suricata suricatta | reverse complement strand
GTCCCATTTTGGCTCAGGTCATGATCAGACTCATGAGTCTGAGCCCAGCTCAGAGCCTGGAGCCTGCTTTGAATTCTGTTATCTCCCTTTCTCTCTGCCCCTCCTCCCCTCATGCTGTCTCTCAAAAATAAATATTAAAAAAAAATTTTTAAATTAACCCATAATAAAGTAATGCTAAAAAAGTCTATCTTCTCTTAATACTTTAAAGAAACTGCCTCTGGGCTTTTCTTACTGAACAGTTGAAAAGATCAGTGAATCATTACTCATTATACAGATACTCTAATTTTCACAAAAGTAAATCTCAAAACCAATGAAAACTAAATCCAAACCCAAAAACCCAGACAAAGCATTTCATAAGATCATTATGGCATTTTCCCCTTTGAAATCTAAAAACAATGATTCTCTTTAACAGAGAGTACTCCATCCCCAGATAATCACCATGATGTAAATGACACTGAATCTTTACAGGGCTCTGAAAGCAACAAAATAAACATTAAATCTTATGTGACAGTGGTAGATATATATCTCAAATCTAGGGTCTGTGTAGGAAAACCTCAAATTCATTGACCTGCTTCTTCAAATATATTTAAGTTAGGCACAGGCAATTAAAGATAAATCATAGTTTCAAATCTTTCTATTTACATAAACAATAACAATGATCTCCCATTCCACTAAAAAAAAACCCACAGCACAAATGTGTTATGCTAAGATTGTGTGTATGTGTGTGTGTGTGTATATATATATATATATATGTATATATGTATATGTATATATTTTTTCCCCTTAAATAATGAGAAAGGTCTCAGAGTCCTCTTAGTAACAAAGGCAAATGAGAATGAAAGTGAGGGGACAATGGAACAAATTTAAAACGTTAAGCTCTGTAAGATTTATGGTGAGAACAGAATAGTAGCTCTAAACAAAT
>NW_021862008.1:0-922 GCF_006229205.1 Suricata suricatta | reverse complement strand
CTAGATGTCCCTCTGATGTTAGCTTGCTTTCTCTTTTACCACACTCTATTCTTTGCCTTTGTTACAAATCTTAGGTGATTATGCTCTGTGTAGTGTGTGAGCCTTTCTATTTATTTAAATATGTGTGACACTATAGTCATCATTCAGATCTCCATTTAGGGAATGAATAAGTCACAGAATAAAAGGCAAAATGTAGGGAATATAGTCAATGATATTGTAATAGTGTTGAATGTTGACAGATGGTAGTTACACTTGTGGTGAGCACAGCATAACATATAGAGAAGTTGAGTCACTATGTTGTGTACCTGAAACTAACGTAACATTGCGTGTCCACTATACTCAATTGTTTTTTTAATTTAATAGATTTTGCAATGCTTGGCCTCTTTATCCTGCACTGATCTCCTGTCCACATCAGCCAGCTCTTGTGTGTGCATCTTGAATTTTAATATAGTTTGAACCTGCCCAATCTTCAGTGTAAGAACCCAGTCTCATCCTCCATCCCTCCTTCTTTCTTGCTAAAACCTTTTCCTTTCTCTGGTTTATTAAGTAATAAAATACTTACTCCTTATCTATCAACACACTCCTTAATTCACTTTATTTTTTTTCTTACAAGTTTTTATTGAAATTCCAATTACTACACAGTGTAATATTAGTTTCAGGTGTAAGATTTAGTAATTACATACAACACCTAGGGCTCATCACAAGTGCCTACCTTAATGTCCATCTCCTATTTAATCTATCCCCACCCACCTCCTCTCCAGTAGCTCTCTGTTCTCCATAGTTTAAAGTCTGTTTCTCAGTTTGCCTCTCTCTCCTTTATTTTTATTTAATTCACTTTCTTATATTTTACACATTTGATGTTTTAGATTCCATGATTCACATTTTAAAATCTTGCAATATCTAACTGCGTTTTCTGTTTTCC
>NW_021862007.1:0-922 GCF_006229205.1 Suricata suricatta | reverse complement strand
ATGAGAAACTTCACAAAAATACAAGAAGGGGACCTGGTACCACACAGAAGAATGGTATTTTACCATGATTAAGATGCATCTTTTCTCTGAAGAATGCAAGATAGGTATCATATTGGAAAGTCAATGCGTATAATTTTTCATATTAAAATATTAAAGAAAAATTTAAAAATAAAAAATCATCTAAATAGATTCAGTTGCAGTATTACAAAAACTATATTCATAATTTTATTTCTTTTAATTTTTAAATGATTATTATTTTTGGAGAGAGAGCGTGCGTGTGTGGGAGGAGCAGAGAGAGGGAGACACAGAATCGGAAGCAGCTCCAGGCTCCAAGCTGTCAGCACAGAGCCTGACATGGGGCTCAAATTCACAACTGTGAGATCATGACCTGAGCTGAAGTCGGCCACTTAACAGACTGAGCCACGTAGACGCTCCTACTTCATAATTTCAAAACAATTTTTAGCAAAATAGGAATAGGAAAAACTTTCTTAGTATAAAAACGGCTTATATAAAAACATAGCACACTTGATGATGAAACGTGGCCGTTTTGCCTTTCACGTTGGAAACAAACCATGTCCGTGATCAGCACTCCTACAATTAGATACCAGGAATGGGACACAGTGACAGGGAAAAGCAGCAGAGGTGCAAGGGACCTAAAGAAACAAAGCCATCATTATTTACTGACAATATGCTCATCTACAAAGAAAATCCAATAGACTTCAGATTAATCATTAAAATCAATAAAGTTTTACCAAAATTGACAGGTTCAATCATCTTATAGAAATCAGTTTTTAAAAATAATTTTTTAATATTTTACTTATTTTTATGTGTGAGAGAGAGAGAGAGACAGGGTATGAAGAGGAGAAGGGCAGAGACAGGAGGAGACACAAAATCCAAAGCAGGCTCCAGGCTCTGAGCTGTC
>NW_021862006.1:0-1833 GCF_006229205.1 Suricata suricatta | reverse complement strand
CTCCAGAAGGAAGAGAATCTGAAGGATACCTGAGTGAATGAGTGCGAACTGGGGAGATTGGAAAACGGGCCAGCCAGAGACGGGCAGGGGAGGTGGGAGCCCCAGCCCAAAGTGGGGCAAGCGCATGGAGCCCAAGAGACAAAGGGAAGAGACAGAGAGACTTAACACGCTCCTAGTACTGTCTCTGGGGAAGAGGTAAAGAAGGCTTAACTGCGCTTGGAGAGAGAAGCTCACTCCATAGATAACTGCTGGGTAGCCTAAATCCCGAACCCAGGTGGCACAAGGGAAGGAACAGCTTCCAGCCCAGCGCCATCTTGGCGAGGACTCAGCAACCACTGCAGCGCCGGAGCCAGGGGCGCTCACTTCGACCTCGGTTTTGGTAGTGAGAGCACGCACCTCATTTCCATGGCGCATCTTACCCCCAGCATTGGCGACGTGAAACCTGAATCCTGGGTGCCAACAGGGAAAAAAATAGCCCCCACCTCTGCACGATCCCGGCAGGGAGTTGACAGCAGTGGAGACCTGGGTGCATGCGCAGGCTGCAGGAGCTCCCAGCTCATTTCCACCAGCTCCCAGCACTGCCTCCGGCAACAGCTGTGCACTCATTCCTCCCCCAATGCGATCCCCGCTGGGGGTTGGGTCTGTGACGGTGCCCACGCACTTCACCTCCTGCTGCGCATCTCGCCTCAAGCAGGGGCAGCCGAAATCCCAGCCTGAGCCAAGACAAACCGATTCCTCCCTCTAAGAAGCAGGCCACCAAAGCAAAAAACATCTCATCTGTGGTAGCATAAAAAGTGCATGGACTAGAACTTTGAACCTAGGCGGGCCTGTAAAATACAACTCAGCTCAACCGCAGCAAAAGGAGAGCAGACTCATTAGAATGGCCTACAGTTCATAGTTCAGCAGAGCATGGCGTGCTGCCTATCTAATCTCTGCAGACACCAAGAAGGAGCCGCTGAGAGCAGCCTCTGAGACCTACCACATTAAACCACGCCTATGCACGAGGGGGAGCTGCTGGTTTTTTTGTTTTGTTTTGCTTTTTTTTATAATTTGTTTCTTTTTTTCTCTTCATTTTTTTCTTTTCGCCTTTTTCTGTACGTATTTTTTATTATTATTACTTTTTTTTACTTAAATTTTTTAAAAATTTTACTCCTTATTTTCCTTTCTACTTCCTCCCCCCCACCTTTTTTTTTTTTTTTTACCTTCTTGCAATCAAGATATATTCTCCTATAACTCATCCCTACTCCCCTCAACTGGTCATACACTTTTAGACTGTCCACTGTCGTTTGTTGTCTCTGACCTCCTTTAGTTTTTTTAATTTTTTTATTTTTTTTCTTTCCTTCTTCTCCTCTTTTCATCTCTTTCCTCCCCATTCTCTCTATTTTCTTCCCCCCTTTTAATGTGTTTGTTTGTTGGATTTGTCTGTGCGTTTGTGTGTTACTATTCCCTCTGGGTTTGTCTGTCTGTTTTCCTTCTTAGGACTACAAGAAACAAACCAAAGTATGCATGACAGCGAGTCCCAAATATTGCTGAGTAGGAAAATAAAATATTCAAAGGCACAACAAGAGAAACAGAGAGACACCATTAAAAGAATATTTCCTGAAATGACAGGCCTTGGACATCAATAAGCCTCCTTTAACAGAGAAATATTAACAGGTGCACAGTGCTCAACGAGCTTTCTCAAGGTGACAAGAGACAGAAAACTAGCAAAAATGACAAAATGAAGGAACTCTCCCCTGAAGAACCTCCAGGAGGAAGTCACAGCCACAGAACTGCTCAAGGCAGACCTAGACAACATACCGGATCAAGAATTTAAAAAACTTGTCATAAAAT
>NW_021862005.1:0-922 GCF_006229205.1 Suricata suricatta | reverse complement strand
AACTTTTAAGTGAACGTAAAAGTGGCTTTCCAGGGCACCTGGATGGCTCAGGTGGCTAAGGGTCTGACTTTGTCTCAGATTATGATCTCACGTTTCATGGGTTCGAGCTCTGCATCAGGCTCTGCATTGACAGAGTGGAACCTGCTTGGGATTTTCTCTCTCTCTCTCTCTCCTCTCTCTCTCCCTCAAAAATAAATAAACATTTTTTTAAAAAGTGTATTCCAGGGGTGCCTGTGTGGCTCAGTGGGTTGAGCATCCAATTTCAGCTCAGGTCATGATCTCGTGCTCAGTGAGTTCTAGCCCCGCTGTATTGACAGCTCAGAGCCTGGAGCCTGCCTCCGATTCTGTGTCTCCCTCTGTCTCTGCTCCTCCCCTCCTCATGCTCTGTCTCTATCTCTCAAAAATGAATAAATGTTAAAGTTTTTTTTTTTTTTTAAAGTGGATTCCTACTCTCATCCAGTCAAAGATTCAACTGAGACTGCAGACTTGGTCAACAGTTAGGACTCCAGCTGTATGAGAGACCTCAAGCCAAAGGCACCAAGGTGAGCTTTACACAGATTCATCTAACCCACAAAAACTGTGAGAGAAGAAATTCTTATTATTTTAAGCTGCTAACTATGGGGATAACTTATTACACAGGTATAGATTATTAATATAGCCACCTAAAATACAGAACAAAATAGCTTTTTACCTCAAAGCATAAAACAAACTAACAAATAAAAGTCCAGACCATTCTCTCGAGAGCAAAGAAATGGTCTAAAGAAACGTGAAGCTCTTACTCTGGATATTCTCTTTATTCTGGCATTAGGACATCTGCTCTGTGTCTTCCATCTCTAAAGTCTACTATGTATATACTTTAGCCAGCCTTAACCTATGTAGGGTCTCCTTGTCATATTCTAGAATAGCCAGTGCATTCTGGCGC
>NW_021862004.1:0-922 GCF_006229205.1 Suricata suricatta | reverse complement strand
GAACAAGTTCTTGGGGAATTATATATACTACGGTTGTCTACTTGATCTTGACACACAGGAACATGTCACAGTTTGGGGGCCGTGATCACAACGTTGGCATCTCAACAGTGGCATGCGAGGCATGTCGCTTCCTGAGTTGTTGCCAGCTACTGTCCATTTTGATATATGACGATCACCGGGGGAATTCAGACCCCTTCAGCCACTTATGTCTCACGTTAATACTCCCAAGTGGTTTTATGAAAGGCGCCAGCATTGCTGCCTATTAGAAGTTGTCATGCAGTGTTTTATTTTGATATTTTACTTCACTGATTTTCATCATAGTTTCCTACCTAGGTTCCAGACACTATGACTGCATTCATAAACTTGCATATAATATGCATGTGAAATCATATTTCCTTCTTGGACCTGTTAGCAAAATTCCATCTGTCTGTTCCTTTTTAAACTGCTGAGTTTTCCACATTGAAAAGAGAATTGGGTTACAATTACCTACTATGGCTTTTCATCAAAATAACATTTTAAGTTGTATGTAATAGTGTTCCGTATTATCCCTTGCCTGGGGAGTTTTAGAGATTTCACACACCCAGATTTTTCTACAATGAACCCAAAGACAGATTAAAGCATTTTCAAGTCAAAAGGAATTTTTAGAGTTTTTTCTAGCCTAACCCCATCATTTTTCAGATAAGAAAGTTCAGCTCAAGAAGATTAGAGAAGCAGAAGGGCACATGGGTGAGAATGTGAAGTCTGGGGCCAGACTGCCTGGGTTCAAGGATGTCTCCATCACAGCCTTGTGGTGGGATGTTGCCAACTCGCTTCACTTCTCTGTGCCTTCATTTCTGTGTCTGTAAAATTCTGACAATAATACCTGTTCTATAGGGTTTCTGTGAGAATTTACATGAGCTAATAGATTCATTACCAGGAAAAA
>NW_021862003.1:0-922 GCF_006229205.1 Suricata suricatta | reverse complement strand
GCAAACTGTGTGTGTTTTCTCTCTTCCTAACAAACCCCTCCCCCTGTCTTACTGTTGTTTTAGAAACTCTATTACAATGTGAAGTAGAGGTGGAAAAAGCAAACCTTGCCTTGTTCTTGATCTTGAGGGGGGGATGAATCCAGTCTTTCACCATTAAGTATGAGGCTAGGTCTAGGCGCTTTGTAGATGTCTTTTTTGGGGCTAAAAAAGTTTCTTCTATTCCTAGTTTGCTGGGAGCTTCACAGGAATGAATGTTGAATTTTACCAAATACTTTTTCTGCATCAGTTGAGATGGTAATGTAAGTTTTTCTCCTTTACTCTCTTAATGTGGTAAATTACAGTGATCAATGCTCACTAAATCAATCTTGGAGTCCTGAGATAAACTCCACTGATTATGATGTATTATCCCCTTAAAAATGCTCTTTATACATTTATGTATTCTATGTACTAATATTTTATTGAAGATTTTGCATCAACATTCATGAGAGACATTGAGCCAATTTTATTTTCTTGCAATGTGTTTGTCAGGTTTTGATATCAGGGTAATGCTGGCTTCATAAAATAAGTTGGTAATAATTCTTTCCTATTTTACTTTCAGTAATAATGTGAGTATGATTGGTATCATTTCTCCCCCCACTGATGAGTAGAATTCATCAGTGAAGCTGTTTGGCCTGTGGTTTTCCTTGTAGAAAGTTTTTAAATAAAAAATTCAATTGATTAAACAAAATTTTTTATGTTTATTTTTGGGAGAGAGACCGAGTATGAGCAGGGGAGACGTGGAGAGAAAGGGAGACACAGAATTGGAAGCAGGCTCCAGTCTCTGAGCTGTCAGCACAGAGTCCAACTCGGGGCTTGAACCCACGAATGGTGAGATAGTGATCTGAGCCGAAGTCAGACGCTTAACTGACTGAGCCACCCAGGT
>NW_021862002.1:0-922 GCF_006229205.1 Suricata suricatta | reverse complement strand
GTTGAAGGAGGGGGGAAAAGAGGTGGTGGTGATGGTGAAGGGCACTTAAGGGGAAGAGCACTGGGTGTTGTATGGAAAACAATTTGACAATAAGATATTATGGGGAAAAAAAAGTTGATCATGTCATTAAAATGCCTCCATGGTTCCCTTTGATCTTTGCCATAAATCTTGAATTTACACTTGACTTTTACTTCCTGTTCAATCTTACCTCCTGCATTCTATCCCATCAGTTTCCTTGTCCATCAATAATGAATTAATCTTTCTTGCAACACCTCCACATTTGTTCACACTTGTTGCTTTTGACGTTTGGAATGTGTTCTCCGTTTCGGTTTGGGATGCTCCATTTGTTCTTCCCTTTCACTATGACCTTCCTTTGGAAACCTTCTTCAACATCCCTAGGGCAGCCCTACTTGTCCTTTACTCAGCTCTTCCTGAGCATAATGTGAATTATTTCATTAAAGGATTGATTATATTGCTGCTCAATGAGATAGAACACTCCCTGGGTCCAGAGCCTTGGCTTTTCATTCCTGCATTCACAAGTGGTATACAGGCATTGACCAGTTAGGAAACCAGCTGCACATCTGGTTCATCTGCACCCGGTGTACGTTGGCTGCGTGCAGACTGCCTGTGTTGCCAGCAGCAGCAGTAGAAGCTACCACACACTCATGGACCATTTACTGAACACATTGAGAGATTTAATGGATGAAGGAATAAATGAATGGAAGAATGAATGTTTTATCAATGTGAGTTCATGGAATAACTTACTAACTTGTCTGTTGGTGGTAAAGGATGCTTTTCTAATTTTGAAATATTATCTCACATTCAGAGGTCACTAACCATAAGCAAACCTGGAAGTAAAGTTTCTGGACATTTTATTCAGACCCTGTTTGGAGTGGATCTTTCTAACCTATAGGCAAATCTC
>NW_021862001.1:0-922 GCF_006229205.1 Suricata suricatta | reverse complement strand
AGACCCAGCGGCTGCGGAGACCGAACAGAGAAGGGATGGGCTCTGTCCCGACAGAGCGGAACATTCACCACCAGCCGAAGTGCAGGCGGGAAACAAACACAGGGTCGGGCCGGTGACAGCCACTGCCGCGCCGAGGAGAGCTAGGTGCCCACGGACGTCAATGAGGTGGACCCAGGGGGAAGGGGCGGTGGCAGAGCCAGGTGCAAACCGTCTAGTGAGGGAGCGGCACCCCGAGGGGACCCTGTGACAGGAGGCGGGAAGGAAGTGGGCACCACAAGGAGCCAGCACGTCCACGCCCCGCAGAGCAGAGGCCACACGTTGTGGGACGTTGTCACCACACAGTAACCAGTGCATCCTCAGAGAGGGGGAAGGGCAGCTCGAAATGGAAAAACTTCTTTCAGAGTTGTAAAGAGAAATCATGACATGAACGGATAGGACAGGGTGGAGACCAACCATGTCCGTCCCCTCGGTAAGTGAGTGGTCATACCGTGTCCACTGAGGGAAGACCCTTGAACAAGATGACGAACAAAACAAATGGCTCATGAGCATCACAC
The DNA here is from genome assembly GCF_006229205.1 of Suricata suricatta. NCBI lineage: Eukaryota > Metazoa > Chordata > Mammalia > Carnivora > Herpestidae > Suricata > Suricata suricatta. The sequence continues at coordinate 368 of NW_021862001.1, read as the reverse complement.
AGAAAAGAAGTGGAAACACTTGAGTCAAGGCGGCCGTTTTCTCATGATGCGATTTCAGGCTCCGATTCCACCAGACTTCTAAAGACTACCCATTCCTCTCAAACTGTTCCAGAAAATTCCAGATAAAAAACTTCCAAATTTGATCTATGTTGTCAGCATTACCTTATTAATAAAACGAGATAAAAACACCACCAAGAAAGAGAACCACAGGCCAACATCTCTCATGAACATGGACGCAAAAATCCTCACAAAATACTAGCAAACCAAGTCCAACAGTATGTTGGTGAGGGGGAGGAGCTGGAAGGAGGAAGATTCCAGAGGGGGCTCCCCAACTTTGTCCTCCTCATTCCCCCAAAAGCAAGAGGACT
>NW_021862000.1:0-922 GCF_006229205.1 Suricata suricatta | reverse complement strand
TAACCTATTTTGAAAAGTTAAAATTGGGAAGGCCTTCTTTTATCCACTAATCAAAAGACTTGAACCTCTGAGTTTGCCTAAATTTGCATAGTGTCTGTATTTGCGTAAAAATGATTCAAACCTAGAAGCCACATGCAGTCTTTTTAAAAGCAATTTCTCAAATTCGTAAAGAATCAACTGGAATCAGAGTGTGAGGAGAAGAGGGGGTCTTAGGTTAGAGGTTATAACTTTGAAGCAAGTGAGGCCTCCCCCCCTGCCCAATGGGACAGAGAATATATGAAGTTAGATTTGGTGCATGGAAAAAGCTAGAAGCTTTATCAAGGAACAACATAGGCATGCAGAAGAGGACTCTGAGTTCATTAAAGAGCACAATAATTTTTTCTGATGGCAAAGAAAACACCAGATAGAGAAGGGTGCTACTGAATCATGCATAAATTACATGGGCATTCAAGGTCAACTGGGCACGGACCTCACTTCTAGCATCCCCCTTGCAGTAACCCAGACTCTTTACCGTTCCCAGCAATAGGAGCTGTTGTTTCCAAGCTTCCAGTCACATGCTATGACTCCTTTCTTTTCTCCTGCTCATTTTTCAAATTCTATTCATTCTGTAAGGTCTGGCTCTGGCCCTAATTATTCCACAAATCTTAATCTTCCTCTGTTTCCTACTCCACTTGTGGTCTGTACCATACCTTTTAGCACCTAAACCACATTTCACTTTATACTGTTTACTATTGTTTGGTGATTTTCCTATCTTCCAGTTAATTTACTAAGCGAAATCTTTGCCGAGTCAGGTACCATGCAAAATGCCGGGCAGACAAAGGCAAAGAAGATCAGCTCAGACCCTGTCATCACAGAGACGTTACAGTAAGGAGCAGAGAGAAAAAGGATGGAACCAGGAGGGAACCTTTTGAAGCACAGGAGA
>NW_021861999.1:0-922 GCF_006229205.1 Suricata suricatta | reverse complement strand
GTCAAAACCACAATGAGATATCATTTCACACCATAGGCTGGATAAAATTTTTAAAAATAATAATATGTGTTGGCAAAGATTTGGATAATTTGAAACTTTGTACCTCACAGGTGGGATTATAAATGGTATGTCAACTTTGGAAAGGGGATTGGGAAGTTATAGTAGAACCACAGTTAAAATTTTGGATTTGTTGATTATTTTTCCCATCTAGGAGACTAGACATAATGCTTTCCATATCATACTTAATGAATTCATAAGTCAGGAGTATAAAATTCACACTAGTTGTGGAGCACCTGGTTGGCTCAGTTGGTTAACCGTCTGACTTCAGCTCAGGTCATGATCTCACACCTCATGAGTTTAAGCCCCATGTTGGGCTCTGTGCAGACAGCTTAGAGCCTGGAGCCTGCTTTGGATTCTGTGTCTCTGTCTCTGTCTGTGTCTGCCCATCTCCTGTTCCTGCTCTGTCAAAAATATTAACATTAAAATCCACACTAGTTGTAAAATTTGCTCTGTGATATGAAAAGGGTGTAAGAGTTTTAGATCAAGAACATGTGGCTAGGAAAACAATGTGTCTTTTTCTATGTAGTGAACAGAAAATAGAGAGAATATAGTACTAAACATTTATCTTAGTGATCACTGTATAATCCTGGCTAGAAAGAGATGCTAATTACCAGTATGCTACCTTTCCATGAGTCTCTTCTTTGTGTCCCCATCAACTTCTTTCAATTTCAAGAATACTAAGCTGTTTAAAGTATTTTGCTTTTATGTATGATAAAAACGCTCATCTTTTTCTTGTCTGCCTTTGTCCAAATCTTAAATTTGCTATCATGTCCTTTAGAATCCTTTCCTGGGACACTTCTCCACCTTCCATCCAAGATAGAATATACTTTACTTTGTGACCTTTTGCCTGTTAATTATGTAA
>NW_021861998.1:0-922 GCF_006229205.1 Suricata suricatta | reverse complement strand
ATAAGACTGTACTTTCCATGCTTCCCTTCAGCAAAGTGTGACCATGGGATTAAGTTCCACTCAACAAGATGTGAATGGAAGTGAGAATGTAACTTCCAGGGCGTTTCTCAGAGGGAAGAAGTGTGCTGGAAAACAACGTGTTGGTTGGCCATTTTGGAGAAGGAGGAAGAGAGTAATATCCTAAAAAACATGAAGCAGGAAGACAGAAGAGACTGTGACCCTCATTATTTCATAGAGAAGAGCTGCCACTCTAAATTAGGCTTTTATATGGGCAAGAAATAAACTTCCATCACCTTAAGCCATAGTTACGATAGCCTTTGTTACATGCATCCAAAGCTGTAGCCTCATAAATATTGTGGAGAGGAAGAAGAGAGGCAGAATGTGGTGGAGGGTTATGACATGTGCCTGGCACAAAGTACATGCATGCCATAGATTTCTTTGCCTCAAGCACTCTTGCTGAAAACATTTTCATCATACACTAATTGGCCATCCGGCAATTCTGCTGAAAAAGATAAAATCGTGAAAAATAAAAGACATTCATTTAAAAAGACATAATGAAATATGAAAAATAAAAAGACTATTGCAAAATACAAAATACAAAAAAAATGGAATGAATTTAAAACGTGGATAGATTCGTGGCAATACTGTGCATGTAACTGATTTTATTTTGTGGATTATACCTAAGCACTTGTCTTTGAAGTCTTTCATTCATCATTTATACTTTTTTTTGCTTGTTGATTCATTAATCTCCTCATTTGACATATTTTTTCCTTTTTTTTGCTAAAATTTCTTCATTAAGACAGGTATCCATTTCCAAATATTAGAATGCTTATTTGTAACTGAGCTTTCTATTGCATTGTGAAAGCCTTCTATGCTGTTGTTTGTTCTTGGCATACTGTCACAAGTCTATTTATAGACATTC
>NW_021861997.1:0-922 GCF_006229205.1 Suricata suricatta | reverse complement strand
CTGAGGAGGGAAGAATCAACAGGGAAGAGGCTAAGGAGCCTGGAGCCCAGTGAACAAGAATGGAGGAGGAGGAGGAGATGAGGTCAGAGAGGGAGGAGGAGGCCCCTCCCACAGAGTCTTGTGACCCTCGGAAGTAAGATGGGAGCCTTGGGAGGGTTTTGAACAAGGGAAGAAACATGAAGTCATCCATGGTGTAGACCACCCAGGCTGCAGGACCAGCAAAAAATGTGGGGGACACCAAGACAAGAGAGGAAACTAGTTGTTTTCTGAGCTTTCATTTCTTGGGCTAGAAACCACAGCCCTCCTCTCTTCCCACTTCCCTGCTGGCCTGGCCTGGTAGGGGTTCCAAAAACGCTTGCCGGTCGAATGCAGGAATACTGGGTGCAGGTATTTTTGGGCTCTCTGATGCTCCTAGGGGTGACTCAGATCAGTTCGTGTGTGTCGTATTTTCAGTCAGGCTTAAGACGGCAGAGATGCTCCCCATGAATAATGCAGTCACATCCGTGCCTGGTGCGTTTTGATGCTTTTCTCAGCTCCCTGGCAGTGTGGCTTCCGGGAGCTTTTGCTGGTGCAGTGCTTGGGCCCCAGCATCCTGGTTCGATGGTAGGATGGCAGGAGGGGCCTGGCTCTCTGGCTTGGTGCTGTCTCCTAGGCAGTCTGGCTGGGTCTCCGCTGCAGTAACTTCATGAGGGGCTCCCGGAGGTGGTGGGAGCATTTGTTACCAGTTGGCAGGTAGAAAAGGGCATTTTCGTCACCTCAGTGGGCCTGCAATTCCTGGCTGCAGGTCCCACAGTGGGAACTGAGGACACCAGAGTCCTTGTCCCAGCTCTGCCCCTAAGCACAGCCCTTCTCCCTGTGCCATTCTGTTTTCTAAGTGGACGAGGTTGGACAGCTCTGGGATTCTAAGAACCTCAAGCCATCA
>NW_021861996.1:0-922 GCF_006229205.1 Suricata suricatta | reverse complement strand
TATCTGATTAAATTTTTCAAAATTTCTAGAGAGCTTATAAAGTATTTCAGGATGTAAACTTTTGGGTGTAATTTCCCAATAGTAGCATAGTAAACAGATGGCATAAAATGTTGCCTCTTTTGGTCACTGTTATCATAATTCCAAATCAAACCGAAGCATAGTATGATCAAAGGTATTTTGAACTTTGAACACAGACCTGGTTTTAAACCAAAGCTCAAGTTGAAATTTACCTGAAGGGATCCTGGGCAGGTTACCTAACCTTCAACCTCAGTATGCATTTCTATCTATGCGGTATCTTTCTATATATACAATACAAAGGGGATACCATCTAAAAGATAGAAATTCTCGACGGAATATTACTCAGTCATTTAAAAAGAGTGAAATCTTAGGGCACATGGGTGGCTCAGTCGGTTGGGCGTCTGATGTCAGCTCAGGTCATAATCTCATGGTTTGTGAATTCAAGCTCTGTGTCGGGCTCTGAGCTGTCAGCACAGAGCGAGCCCTGGCAGCTCAGAGCCTGCTCCGGATTCTGTGCCTCATTCTCTCTGCCCCTCCCCCACTTGAGTGCTCCTTGCCCTCTCACTTGCTCTCTCTCTCTCTTTCTCTCTCTCTCTCTCCCCGTCTCTCTCTCAAAAATACAGAAGTAGAAGAAAAACTTTTAAAACAGTTACATCTTGCCATTTGGGACGACATGGACAGTCCCAGAGGGTATTACACAAAGTGAAATAAGTCAGACGGAGAAAGATAAATGCCCTATGATTTCATTCACGTGTGGGATCTAAAAAATAAAACAAGCAAAACCAGACACAGGCATGAATACCGAGAACCTGTGGCTCCCTGGGGCTGGGTGCGGGTGTGCATGGATGGGAAAAATAGGTGAAGGGGATTAAGAGGCACGAACCTCCCGTTACATAATAAATAA
>NW_021861995.1:0-1833 GCF_006229205.1 Suricata suricatta | reverse complement strand
TGTGTGTGTGTGTGTGTGTGTGTGTGTGTGTGTGTGTGTCTTTGTGAAAAGAGGGAAGGAAGAAGAGAAAGGGGAAGTGAGAGGATAGGAGATAAGGCAGCTGGAAAGGTAGAACTCATTCTTAAGAGCTTTGAAAGCGTTATTAAAGAGCTGGCTCTCATCCAGTTGGCAGATTGGAACCATAGAAGGTTTTCTAAGGCATGGCTGTGAAATTAGATTTTTGTTTTAGAAAGAAGACGGCAGATAAAAATGGATAGGAGACTGAACTAGGGCGGTGGCATAGAGGAAGGAGATAATGGAATTGATTGATACAAGAAAATTTTGGAGGCGATATCAATAGGACTTTGGTGGCTGTTGGAAAGGAGGAAGGCTGTATGGGCAGAGAGGGATGTTGGTAACTCTGAGGCATGTAGATTGATTAAACGGGATGGATGGCAGTGAGGATACCCTTGACTAAGGTGGAGAAAAGTGCTGGGGAAGACAAGGTCTTCAATCCTGTTCCTGCGGGAGTTTGTTAGAGCACAATGTAAAAGGCAGATAGGAGTTCAGGACTGGGAAGGTCTAATCTGTCAGTGGATTTTTATAGTTACCAGCATGGACCTGAATAAACTTTGTAAAGACAAAGTTCTGGTACCCGTGATATTTACCTGACTTGCTTACTCTCGGCAACAGAATCTTAACTGTACTTATCAGGAGGGTCTACATTATCCAGATGTCTTCACCGACAACAACACCAACAGGCAGTCCTTCTTCAGGATTTTAAAAAGACAATAGAAGAATGAGTTGAAAATAAGAGAATTTACACTAGAAAATTAGAACTAAATACAACTAAGTTCAATAGAGACATGGGATATCTCTAAATAATAAATAGTGGCCCTCAGTCACGTCCAAGACTGGATATTTTGCAGCATGAAATGGTGAAAATTTTTAGTGAGAGGTGGTGAAGATTGCTTTCTTCCAGTTTCTCTTGGTCTTATTCTATGTTCCCTTCTGTTTTTGTACCATACCAGAAAGTGCCGCCCAGAAATTCATCTGTAATCACTCACACTTCACGTTTACAACACAGCCATTATGATGGTGTTCAGAGGCTCCTTATTTCACACTTTATATTTAATATATGCTCTCAGTTATTAATCCTGAATTCCTTCTTTTCCTGTGTAACTGGTCTGCTCCCTGCATCTTCAACTTGACTACCTCTTCCTAGTTTGGTCCTTGTGTTCTCTGTGTTCCATTCCAACAGGAGCAAGAGAGATAAAAGAGTTGACAAACAGTGAGAAAAGAGTTAAGAAAGTATTCCTTCTTTTTTCCCACAGGCAGATTAACTTCTTTACTGTATTCAAATTAGAAACAGTTACCTCCACTGGCCTGCTATTTACACACTATAATGCTTCCTGTGTAATTGTATTAAAATGCTTCACAACCGCTTCTACTTCTGGGGTTTCACTGTCTTGTTGGCTCCCCATGAATAGTTGTAGTTAGAGCCATGAATGTATATGAGCTATCCTGCGGATAGACAGATGTGGAGCCAGCAGAGAATTGATGATGGTCTCCTGGGAAATAACAATACATATGGAAGATAAGAACTGGCAGATGAGAGTTAGAAGGAAATTTCACTCTGGTAGCTGGGATCATCAATTCCACTCCTTTTTTCCTGAAATGCTTGTAGGCCATTCATTTAATAATCTACTCTCGACTTCTGCTGGAGATTGATGTTAAGCTCACTGATCTTCAGTTTTTGGAATTCCAGGGATGTTTGCCCATCTCACCCCTGGCACATTTCCTGGGCTCTGTTAGCCCTCAGTGAATACACTGAGAAGTTCTGAGTTCATTGCT
>NW_021861994.1:27275-28722 GCF_006229205.1 Suricata suricatta | reverse complement strand
CCTGGGGTGACCGAGCCCAGCCTGACCTGCTGTGTGGTAACGAGCGTGGGCTCGTGCCCCTTGCTGTGTGTGGCCCTTATATGTCCCCTCCAGCACGGAGCGCGAGTCTTACACTTTCCCTCCGCCAGGGTCTCGATGGAGCAGCCGCGGAGCATGTGGCTGTGTTCCTGTGGCAGCTGGCAGAACTCTCGGTGGGGGCCGCGCCCACTGACGTGCAGGACACACAAGTTCCCATGCCCCTCAGCCGAGGCCGCTGCAGGGGTGAGGTCAGCCAGACTGTCTGTGGGCGCTGGGGCCTCTGGCCTGCCCGGGGCGGGGTCTGTGTGAGAGAAGGCGTCTTTGTGGGGGCGGGGTCTCTGTGTGGGGTGGGGGCTCTGTGGGGGCCGGGTCTCTGTGGGAGGTGTGGTCTTGGTGAGGGGCGGGGTCTCAGTGAGGGGCGGGGGTCTCGGTGAGGGGCCCGCTCCAGGTGAAGACCCAGAGCAGAGAGTGGGAGAAGCCCTGTGAGCTGGTGTCCCCACTGTTCTGGGGAGTGGCGGGGACAGGGCGTTAGTGGTGGAGACCTGGATTGGACCCTGCTGATCCACGTCGTTGGCTGCTGGACTTGGGAGTATCTGTTTAGCGTGGCATCTGCTGGGCAGGTGTGGCCCCTGGCCTGCCAAGGTCCTGCGGGGCTCCAGCAGCCATGCTGGCCAGGCAGCGCTCCTGTGTCTGCGGGGCGTCGGCGCAACTTGTCCCCTTCACAGATGGTGCCTGGTGGCGGGGGTGACAGAGTAGGGGCTGGACTCCCCCGTTGCTGGGCTCACAGTGACAGGCCCCACCTGGGAGTGGCCCTGATGCTCCCTCTGGAACTGCTGGCCGGTTCCCTGCCGCGCATGTCCAGTCTCCCCTCCCCAACTCAACCCCCCCCCCACCTCTCCTGCTGTGGGGGGAGCAGCTGAGGCCAAGCTCCCACCTTGGGGTATCCGCAGCCAGCACCAGAGCACCTGGACCCCACCCAGCCCTTCCAAGCCTGGGTTTCCTCACACTTCCATGCCCTTGCCACACACACACACACACACACACACCCGTTAAGGTACCAGTCACTGGCCTGGTGGCTACTGCTTGGGGCTCCAGGAGGCCCTCCTGTCTTCCAGGTCTCCCCTCGAAGATCCTGGACCCCAGACTGGTCCTCAGGGCGCCTGGCTATTCCAGGCCAAGTCCCTGCCGTCTCCTGATTGGGTCCTGGTAACCCCTGCTGGATGATCAACCCCTGGAGCCTCCTGGGATCTAACCCCACCCTAAACCTGACCCTAATCCTAACCCAAACAACTAAATCTACCACCAGGGCATGCAACCTCACATCGGCACTCCAGGGAGATCACGGGACTGGTGTTGCCTCTGCCCTGGCGACTCCCCTGGATTGAACCCTAACCCTAGCCAAGGCTCTCTCCCCACGGGGACCCAATTC
>NW_021861994.1:23663-27175 GCF_006229205.1 Suricata suricatta | reverse complement strand
TGTAGTCCATGTCTGGTGTCTGTAGGTTTTTCCATCCATTAAACAAACAAGAAGCGTCTACTGTGTGTCATGTTTTGTGAACCAATAGGGCCTACGTTTTCATGGAGAGCGTAATATGCTTCAGGTATTGTGTTTCGAGCATGAGGAGTCACTGGGTTTCTACAAGGGTCCTCTCTGTAAATGGAGCAGAGACTGCAAGACGTCTCCTTTCACCTGGACATCCTCCTAGATGATGTTTATCAGCTTCTCTTGTGGTGGGTCTGACCCTGCGGTTTTGAGTCTCACAATGGCAATGAGTGGAGAGGACGTGCCATTTCCCCAGGCGAACTATGATTCCCTTTTCTGTGTCCCTCTGTGTTTTGCCTATTTTAGATGTTGACAATGTGAAAACCCAGATGTATTTGAAAGCTCCATGTTAATGATTGCAAAGCTTCTTCATCCCAACAGGTTTGACGCATTCTTTCTCATATACCCTGAATTATTATATAAGGAAGAAATTTATTAATTTGCATATTATATAGAAAGACAAAATAAACTCCACCTCAGTTAGTGAAGTAGAGATGTAACGTGTTCTTCAGATGCAAATAACTGGACTTCGGACACAGGAAGCGAAGAATTATTTTTGTTATCAATATCCACCTTTCTCTGGCTTAGTTACATTCTCCCTGTTCATATCTGCACTCATGGCTGTGAGTGCGTGTTTACAGCTCTCATGGTTCTCACTGCCCTACGTCACTCAACATTCACTCATTTTACTGTAGGAAGACATGCACACAGACTGCCATTCCACTAGTCTCTTCCCAGAAACCCCAAATACTGTAGGAAGTACCAAGGTCTCTTCTGGAGTAGGAGGTACCACATGGAACCTCTGGGGGGGGGAGGGGCTCTCATATCTCCCCCCACTCCGGGAACAATGGTCTTTCCTCATAGAAGTTACTTACTTACTGTTAATCTCCATAGTAACCAGAAGTATTTCAGTTTCCCATGTCTCAGAAAAAAAACAAACTTCTCCCACAGTTCAACCATTATGGTTAAATGTGGGGTGTGCATTCTGCCTTTTTCTTGCGTTTCACAAAGGAGCCCAACACTTAACATTTTCACAGCCTGAAGGCTGAGTAAGTACATTCCGATTTTATCTTCTCATCCCTGTACAACCTGTTTTAAGTGTTTTATTTCTTTCCTCACCTCTATGAGCCACATTTTCTTCTTCATTACCAGGATAAAGGACTATTAGAAGACTCATAATAACATCAGATACCTACCTAATATCCTGAGGGAAAAATCAAATAAAGGAAAATGTATTTTTTAAGAATTGCACTAGTCCGCCACTGTGCCTGTGACACCGTGAGTACAGGTCTAGGCTGCAGACACAAGGACTTGGTCATTTAAACTCTCGCTCCCTCTCAGGTGGCCTGTGGCCTCAGAAAAATCCGCATCTATACACCCCTCCCCCACCCCATCCCTCCTTGTCCTCCTTACCATCACCAGGGATCCTCTCAGCCTCTACTTTTTTTAAGATTATTTGTTTTCAGAGAGAGACATGGAAAGAGGGGGAAATAGAATCACTAGAAGCTTCAGTAGTCTTAGCACAGAGCCCGAAGTGGGACTTGAATCCTTGAACTGGGAGATGATGACCAGAGCCAAAATTAAGGGATAGACACCGAACCATCTGAGCCGCCAGGTGCCTCTCTTGCCCCCTCCCCCCCCCCTTTTTTTCTGAGGCAATTCCAGGTTCCCTAATGCTCAGAGAAGTTGCTTTGCACGTACCTCTCGGCTTCTTGGTATTTTGTGGGGAGGATGTGCTTTCCAGATGTTTCCTCTTTTGTGTCTTCTTCATGGTTCACCTCTTCAGAATATCCCCAATCAATAACTGTCTCCCTGAAACTCTGTTATCAGAGAATCAGTGGATAATAACAAAGAACCAAATCAGCACATTCAAGAACAACTCACTGGAGAGGTTACCTCCTCAGTGTATCACTGTCCTGACCAGCACTAAGGACACCAGCAGGCCTATTATGATGCAGGTCAGCATCAGTGTTCTGTGACCTACGGATGACATCACTGTGCCCCCGGGACCCAGCTGGTCCTCACATGACTGAAGGAGTGCATGACCCACTGACTAGAGCGACTACTTTCACCCGTTGGAATCCTATCACTGACTCAAATTTGTGTACCTTGCACTTGATATCAAAACTAGAGATGGCTTGAATCAAACAAAAACATTCATTCATGTGTCTACAGTAACCACATTACTAAATCCAGTACCTTAGAGAACTAGCCTGAATGGTAGGAAAGAGTTGATGTTAGATCTTATCGGCAGTACTATTTCACTTCTCTGAAACAGTTAAGCACGAGGTATATGTTGGTGTGTACATGTGGATTTGAGGACATCTCATAATTCTATACAACCCTAAAATATTTGGACCTTCCCCCACTGCTGGGAATGGTCTCATGTATTTTTACAGCAAGCCCCTGTCTCTGTTGCCACTCTTGTTCTCATTATTTACCCAGAGGTTTGGGGAAAGGAAAGCTCTTGGATCACATTTACATTCCTGAGCCTCATAATGACGCTTGTTCTTCTCAAGCATGAAGGTCTCATCTACAGGCTTCTGTTCCAGGCCCCAGACTATGTCCTCTGGAAAGGACACTGTACAGGGTTTTAGCTCTATGGTCAGCTCCATCTTATCTCCCATTGACCACAGCACAGAGCCCCTCCCTTAGGGACAATCTGTATTTACTGCCACATGAGCAGCTGGACTACAACCAGGCCATAATCTACGGCCTCCTTCAAGTAGATGCTGACTCTGCACATTCCCCTCACTTACCAGGGGCTCTGCCTCTTATAGCCACTGAATGGCAGGCAAATTTATCAAGAAAGGCTCAGCCTTCTCAGCTATCAGAAAAGGTGAAAAGAAAAATTAGATACTATCTTACATGTATCATATTGGTAGAAACTAGGTCAAACTATACAAATGATTATAATAATATAGGTTAAAAAAAAGGCATCCTGGAGATCTAACATGGCATAAGTAGCCATGTGGAAGAACAATGAGCCAACATTTCATCAAATGAAATAAGCCCATCATCCATGAGCCTACAATCCCATTCCATAAAGAGGTCATTGCAGGAGTGACATCCATGGTGTCATGCATACCACAGCAGGGAGTGACATGTTTTATGTTTTCTGTACATTAATAATTTATATGTAGTTATTTGTTTTACAGCAAGGAGCTCTAACTTCAGCTTAGTTAGTTTCTATCTCCAGAGGAAGCGACAAGCAAAGTATGATAGGTACACACGGTAAACTCATTTCCAAGGGCAGAAGTCATACCCCTTAAAATACATGACTTCAGGGAAGAATGTCCAGAAGTGACTGGTGATCAGAGATAAAAATAAAATATACTGCAATGAAATAATCATAAATAGTTCCCTGACTAGTCTAGTGACTAAGGAGAATTATAAACTGAACAGGCAATACTCTGGAAGAAAAAAAAAAAAAAGAATAATTTCAC
>NW_021861994.1:22037-23563 GCF_006229205.1 Suricata suricatta | reverse complement strand
CTCCATCTCTCTCTCTCTCTCTCTCTCTCTCTCTCAAAATTAAATAAACACTTAAAAAAAAGACCATCACCTCTTATGGATGTGTCTGGTATGCGTCCTCTGCACAGACTGAACCAACAGGTAGAGATGGATGCAACAATGGGATTCGTGTGCCCAAGTTCCTAACATGTTGCTTACACAGGCCAGGTGGCGACTATAGGATTGATTTGGTGTCATGATCTGAATATGGGCTGAATTCTGTGTGAGGGAGGATGGTAGGGATGCTTTGTGTCGGTTTCAGTTCAGCTACTGTCTATGTGCGTAGACTGTAGGTCCCGTGATCACAGATCTGAGTGTGTGTATGTTCTGATTTAGGGGTTCAAGGTAATTATTAGGGATACTCTCTTCAAGACTAACACAGTGTATTTGTGGCATCTAAGGGGAACAATGAAAGAACACTAGAGGACGTAAACACAGAAAGTTGTAAGGAAAGGAGAAAATGAGCTTTGAGATCCAAAGCAAATGGGGGTGTAGATAGGAGGTGGAAGGGTAAGTGTACACTGACATGTGACTGCATTAGAATCTACAGGTATAAATTACGGAGGTCTACGGGGTGAGGATCGACCCTGAAAACGACCACCTAGCCATTTAACTAAAGCATGTGCCAAACAGAAAGAAGTCCAGATAGCAATGTACATGGAATAGAATCTCTAGAACGTCACTTTTTAGGGTAGCCCCATATTAAAAGCCGCCCAAAGACTCGGAAAGGTATAATCAATAAAGAAATTAACTTGTATTCATTAAAGATGTGTGCATACGAAATAAACTACAAGGTACCCAGAACCTAGCGAAATCTCACAGATGTAACGATGAGTGAAAGGAAGGAGACAGGACTACACCTTGTGTACTACTATGTACGTGACGTTTACTAAAAAAAGAGGGATGCCTAGCCTCGGGTTTTCGAAGCCAGGGAAACGATCCTTGCCTGTACGGTAGGGACAAACGAGGGCAGAGAGAACTGACACGCGTGTGGAAGGCCATAAGGAAATGAAGGATGAGGAGAAAGAGTGCCCCACAATGTGCCTGGGGATGGGTGTGAGAACAGTGGCTAGAACAGCACAGGAAAGGGATGGGTCTCAGGCTGGACGTCTTTGACCTCTACCCGAGGTGCAGCGCTCGAGGCTCCTACCCCTTGCGGCCTGGTTCAAGCTAGGAGGGATTTCATACCTTTGGCTGGTTCGCACTGACGCACTCTTCCATGTCCGGCTAGTGAGCGTCTCATACCCAGACACTCTCCCACCATTTCCTCCAAGAACACACTGTTCTCCCTTGACCGGTGGCGGCTTGTTCTAGTCCTTTTCAGGATGTTCCCCCTGCACCTGATGGCCTCCACTGTGGATCATGGAGGAAGATGAAGCCCCATGTGGAGTGTCTTTCTGTACTGGGCAGCCTTGTATCAACTAATGGGCAGAATCACCCGGGTTACCTCTGGCCTCTGCCTAGACCCCAAGGGATTCCGTACACTCTCCTTACCAGCAGCAGCGATC
>NW_021861994.1:20927-21937 GCF_006229205.1 Suricata suricatta | reverse complement strand
GGAAGGGCAGAGAGAGGGAGAGACAGAGAGACAGAATCCCAAGCAGGCTCCACGTGTCAGCACAGAGCCAGATGTGGGAATCAAACTCACAAACCTTGAGATCAGGATCCGAGCTGAAATCCGTAGTCAGATGCTAATTAAGTGACTGAACCACCCAGGAGCCCCAAGCAATGGGTGTTCCTCAAACACAGCTCCCATCTGGGGCTAAAGAAAGACCAAGAATAATCTAACTACTGGCTACTTAACAAGTACATGTTACTTAGAGAGACTTTCTGGACTTTTCTCCTGCCTCGCCTCCCCATTTCCATTACAGCTTCTTCTCCCTCCCGGCACTTCCAAAACCTTGAAGAAGTGACAACATAAGATGCATGTCTGCAAAGAGATTTAAAGACCACAGAAACATAGCCCATTTAATCATCACATCCTTGACGGTGAAAGCATTTTTCTGACTCGTGGGCCAGGACTGCAACTGATTTTCAGGACCCAGCACTCCCTTTCCCCCAGAAAGATGGAGCTGTCGGCACCTCTGACAGGACTCTACACCCAATACTCGGCTGACCTTGTGGCGTGCAGAGGACTTACAACACACAGTGAGTGGGGCAGGAGCCAGCATCGCCGTGATGTACTGCAGTGTCAAATCAAGGGGGAGAAAGCCTGCTCAGTCAGGACCTCAGGGAGACTTTAATCCTCACTGGACCAGGCCTGAAGTCGGTGCGACAAGCAGATGTGAAATCTGGGAATTCAGCTGCCAGGGGCTCTGGAAAGGGAAAATAAAGGCACGCTGATAGGAGAGATGGAATAGTGAGCCCTACAGGTTCATTCAGTTCAGACTGGTCTATGGTACCTGAGGTGCTATGATCTGCTGATCTTGCCTTTCTCTTTTTAACCAAGTTCTTCCAATTTTTTAAAGTGAGGCTCAAGTCCAGATGCCTCAGTCAAGTTTTCCCTGATGGCATCAACACTATTCTTTCCTTTTTCTTTGAATGTTTATATTTTTGAGAGAGAGTGCG
>NW_021861994.1:19365-20827 GCF_006229205.1 Suricata suricatta | reverse complement strand
GTCTCTCCTTAAACTAGGAGAAGGTGGATTTTGTTTGGAATGCTGCTCTCAACACAGATAAGCTTACTAGAGCCATTTCTCAGCAGGTTAATGTATCAGGGGAAATTCTGACTTCGTGACCCAAGTTTCGGAGTTTTCATCACGCTTATCTTTCTAACACCCAAAAAGCAGAACTGGTAGAGGTCAAAGACACTGACTAGCATAGCACTAGCCTGACACCAGCTCTCAAGAGGAAGCTTAAATAATAAACGTCACACCCTACTTTTAACAAACAAGTCCTCCCAAGGATGCAAAGCTCCCAGAATGAAGTGTGAGGATGAGTATGAGGAAGAAAAAGAGACAACGAAAAGAATGCTCCAAGGCAGCCTCTCAAGTTTTTATCCCTGTGAACCCCTTTGCCTCTGACAACTGGTGGAAGGCAGAATGAAGATCAGAGGGTTGACGAAGCAAGACAAATGTGAGAGAGGGGTGACATCCCTCACCTTTCCTCCAGGTTTCTCGTTTCAATTCTGCCATTCCTCCGTAGTGAACCTGTAGCTTGAAGGACAAGGGATAAGTGAGGTTAGCTCCCGCAGTGGCCTCGCCGGAGTCAGATTCATGAAGGTGACGCCTGGCAGTCTAAGAGCACAGGCTTGGGAGCCACCTCGGAGTTTCAATCCCAAATCTGTCACGTGGTATTTACTGGAGGTTGGGTAATTTCTTCATCTTAACACGGTGCCCATCCTGTCGAGATGAAGATCAAGTGATAAGTCTTTTTTTAAGGTTATATTTTATTTATTTTGAGACAGAGAGGGCAAACAGGGGAGGGGCAGAGAGAGAGCAACAGAATTCCAAGCAGGCTCTGTCAGCACAGAGCCTGACATGGGGCTTGAAATCACGAACCCTGAGATCATGACCTGACCCAAAGTCAAGAGTCAGACGTTCAACCTACTGAACTGCCCAGGAGCCCAAGTGATAATAGTCTTAATACACTTCTTGGATGATTGTTAACACTCATAAATATGCCTCAAGAGATGACTGTATGCTGAGTGTTTTCACATCAGATGGGTACACACAATTACAAATCTAAGTCAAAATGTCAGGTTTAGCACTGAAAATCAGGCATATGCACACTGAAGACATCTGAAATACCTAATTTACTTTCAGCACGTATTCTCTTTAAATATTTTCACATCCTACTTAATTTTAATGATGCTAGTCATTTAAGCCAATTTCCCTTCTCTGTTCTCCTTTATTAGTCCAAAATGGCAATCTCATTTGCCTTTACAATCTGATAAAAGTCCTACTTTTCTAAAATTCTCTTGAAAAGTGGCATTGTGCTTTCATGAATCTGTTTCCATTTTCATCTAAATGCACTTGACAATGGGTGTTCTGACAGACTGGATGCAAAAAGTTACACCTTGTCTGGCAGTGGCTGTCTTTCACTACCTGTGGGGATAAAAACATTTCTTCCTATGGTGAT
>NW_021861994.1:14788-19265 GCF_006229205.1 Suricata suricatta | reverse complement strand
TTCCTTTATGGGAGTTCGCATAAGAGGAAAAAGTAATGTTCTACAAGTTTTTAATAAACTAACTGACTCACCCCAGGAGAAACCGGTTACCAACCAACAGATGGTGCAAACATAACTCTAACAGGGGCAGCAGTGCTAACTGCCTGATGCCAGCATTTGAGATTCCTCGGGGGATCTATTTTATTGTATTTATTTTATTATTTAAACTATGATTAAAAAGTAATTTTTGTTTGTACAATTTATTTTCTGTAATCCATAATAAAAGTGTAGCCACGTTTTGCTCACAAGAATAACTTGTAATAAAAAGATGATCTATTTTTAACTGCTACAATTTCCTCATCTTTTTATAAATATAACCAGTACTGCAAATGTATTTTTTCTCCTCCTTAGATTTTCTTATTAACATTTACTTTTATCTTGCTCAACTTATTCTAAGAATACAATATCAGATATGTACACCATATATATTTATGTGCTAATTGACTGTTCATGTTACCGGCAAGGCTTCCAGGCAATAGTAGGCTAGAAGTCGACAGGGTTTTTTTGGTGGGGGACTCAACGGTTATACCTGAGCTTTCCACTATGAGGGGTCGAAATCCCAACATCTGTGATGTTTGAAAGTCCAGGGTACTAGGACCTCTTATTCCTCCAGTCTCTAATACATCTAAAGACTCAGGTCCAAAGTCTATCCTTCTCTCTGCAAACTCTTCTGAAATTCTCATGTACCTCATGATCTCCGCTGTCGGCTGTCACCTCCCACCCCTGCAGATGAACCTCAAGAGCAGGTCTGCAGCTCTCTCGTGGCCTGGACCACCCTGCAGATTCCACTTTAGGCGAACAAGCACCACCACAAAGCAAAGCAAAACAAGAGTTACAGAATGTCAAAGAAAACATCCACGTCCAGACATTAGTAAGGAAAACGTCAGGAAGGAGGACTCTTGAACTTAGAGAATGCTCTGACCACCTGATCTCTAAGTGTCTCGAACGTCAGACAGAAAGGACCTTTTCAGCAAGGAGCAAACACAGCTACAAGGAACTAGGTGAGGTGGAGTGGGATGAACAGGTGGCAGGATCAGAGAGGTGAGCAACAAGAAAGTGTGTGTGTGTGTGTGTGTGTGTGTGTGTGTGTGTGTGTTTGTATGTGTGTCTTTTCTTTTTGGCCTTAATTCTCAGGAGAGACCATAAAGGGAGAGTCCTTTCATGATCCAGTGCCTGAAGGAACGAACCTCAGGAATAAGTCGGAGTTCACAGGGGAGGAGACAAGTCTAACTAAATTTTAGTGAAGTCACATGACGGGGCATTTTGTTCAGACTGACCCGTGAGAACAAGCCGGGAGGGGAATCATTCACTAAACAGAGTGGGGACTTCAAATCTCTGTGTCTAGATTTGTCATGCGTGATCTCGGGGCACATCTCAAGAGTTATCTCTGTCCTACAGAGAAAGGTGGGTCAGTGCATTGAGCTGTTTCCAGGCCTGCACAGAAGGAGCGTGTGTCCTCATCACTGCTATTTTCCGGGAGTACAGAGACCAGGTAAAGCTGACACTGCCAGGACAAAGACAAAGTTTTCTGTTCCCCTCATGAAGTATTATTTTACCTCATCACAATGTTTCACCTTCGTAGCCTCCTGTTCTCCTCAGTACTCTCACTAACAGCTCAGCGGCTCTGTGACCAGCGCCCACTCAGAGGACTTTGAAAGTGACTGCCCTTGATCATACAGCACTCCAAGCTGATGGAGGAAGTCCCCAGACGTGCTGGGGGTAAGTGATGGGCATGTCCTCCTTTTCCACCTCCTGCTTGAAAATCACGATTATGTCTGGAATAACCCTCAACTCTGGAGGGCTAGGAGAATATCTCCAGGAGAAAATTAGACCCAAAATACTTTTCTATGGTCAGAAGTCTCTACCACATGCCATCCAGCGTCCTCTTACTGCTCCCTATTTGCAGTTTCCTTATTTCCTAAAATCTCCTTTATCGCACCTTCCGGAATGGCCCATTGACACCAACTCACTCTGTGTCCCCCAACTCCTTCTCGGTGTGCACCACGTCCTCCCCTTGATGACACGGCTTCTTCCACAGTCTCTCAAGTGGACATGGCGTTCTCTCCTACCTGTCGAGCTTCAACAGTGCAAGAGGGAAAAATCAGAGAACTCGGTCGGTATATTTATCAGGTTGGTGTTACATTTATAAATAAACTAGGATTAACTGATATCTTTTTGGTGTTCAATCCACAATCCCAAAATACCGAAAGCATTATCATTTTCTCAAGTCTTTTGGTTTTTGGTTTCTTCAGAACAATTTTAGTTTTTCCCTCAGTCTAGTTAAGCCTATTGAAAGGTATTTTATTTTACTTTGTCATTTTAAATGGGGTTACTCTTCAGTGTGTTGTCTAGGGAGATACTTTTACATGTGAACATGACTGATTTACATATTAATTTATGTATAGCTTAGCCCACAATTCTTGCTCCTTAAACAGACTTAACTTGGCAAACTGTGTTAGTTAATACTTCCAATAAAATGTAAGTAGGAAAGATAACAGTGAACATTTTTGTAGGTTTTATCATAGGAGGAAGATCTCATTTTTTCTCCCTAAACTGTGGGATTTTAAATAAAGACAAACATTTTATCAAGTTACAGAAATACTAACCAGTTTTCATTTTTATTTAATCATTTGAAAATCAAGAAAAGATATTAAATTTTATGACATACTTTTCCAGCATCTATGGAGATTTATCATGTGGGGCTCATCTTTGGACATAACATGGCGAGTTTTTACTAGGATGCTTCTTAATGTCGAAAAATATCTGCATTCTTATAATAAACCCCACCCTGATCCTGAGGTACTGTCTTTGCTAGAGCAGAGTGACTTTACCTTTTCTCTTAGTTCCATATGTGTTCTTGGGTTGTATCCATTCTGCAAGTCAACTTCTCGGTTGACTTGGCTTTTTTAACCAACTATATTAGTTTTCAAATTCAGTATTTCAGATTTTAATGTCTTTTTTTTTCTTGATTCATGTTCCTGCTATCGTCCCCCATATTTCTTTTGCCTCTTCCTAAAATCAACTTTAACAGATTAAAATGGCCTATTGTATTGTCTTTTTTCACTAATCATTGCTATGCAAAAACGTCTTTTAATATTTTCTCTCTGAGTTCATTTTTTCCTGGGAAAACTGGCTCATTAGCCTAGGATTTGAATCTGTATGGAGAGATCAGTATGCAAGTCCTCACCTCCAAGTTTGGAGGATAGAAATGGCATTGCTTCTCAGGGTAGAGAGCACTGACACTTCTTTTTCAATTGGGTAATCACCATTTCTGGTGCTGTGTTATTTAGTACCGGGGCATCTGAGAATAATTCTGATGTTACCCCATTAGTTCTGATTAGCCCAATACTAGATGTTTGTTTGTTTTCTACTTTTGGAAGGAAATAGCGTGGCACCAATCCACAAAAGTCAATGATAGGAAGACCAGGGACGACCTAAAACCTCTCCTCAACCCAATCTCACATACGCGACGCTTTCCCCTAGTCCACCATGGATGTTACTTTAATATACACACCGTTATCCAACTATCTTGTATTTCTCACCCTTGGTGCTTCTCATCTTTCTAACAGTTGAACAAACCCATCAGACTCTGTAAGGCTTCAGTACCATCTCCACAATGGGGGTTGTCAAGGAAAAATGTAGGTCCATGCTGGGTTTACTCTATTTGGAGGTAATGGAAGTCTCAATGCATTTCTACTAAGAATTTGTTTCTTTAGACATTAGACTAGATCAAAGAAGTTAAAGGCTTAAAAGTGATTGAGGCAACTTGATAATATTTCTAGTAATTGATTTCAAACACTGATAGTATGCTCAAAGTACAAGACTGATTTTTTTAGTTTAATACTTCACCAGGTCTGATCCCAGAATGCCTAGCCACACTCAGTAGGAGCCATAAGTGAACTCAGCTGGTCCCCGAGGACAAGTCCCAGTGACCATCTATCCTAGGAAATTAAACAAAAGGGCCATGAGATGGTTCCTACTGCTACTGGTACAGCTGCTGAAACTCTCTGATGGAAGTACTTTTCTTCTCCAAATAGAAGCATCCATCTCCTCAGTGACTCAGAGGATTTTAGAACACTATCCCCCATTTTCTGTACTTTCAGAGCTCTTCTGCCTCCCCTAGAATGTTGAGAATCTGTAACCCTAGAGACTAATCTGACTAGAAACTGACTGCTGCTTTCCCCACCCTACCATGGAGGGAGCATTGAAACTCATTTCCTTCATAATCTATAAATCTCTACCACAGGGCACAGGTCCACTCGTTTAAGGGGAGAAATGTCCAGTTCTAGTTTCACCACCAGAATCCGCCCATTTCCAATCAGCCAGGAGGACAGTGACTGGGAATCTGTTTCCCAGGGAGCTGGAATTGGAGAGCTGGGTATTACTGACCAATCTCTCCCATAGACAGTCTTTCCGCAGACAAATTTTCTTCCTGGAA
>NW_021861994.1:12856-14688 GCF_006229205.1 Suricata suricatta | reverse complement strand
GACTGATAATTTCCCAAATCTTACCCTGAATTACACTTTCATTGTAGTTTTTGGATGAAGCACAGCGAGTAATAGTAAGGCCTTTTCTTGCATGTGGCGGAGCAGAGCTGGCTTGTTGGAGTGTGTTTGAGAATTAAGGACGCTCTCGTACAAGAGATGAGAGATGACACAAGGCACATTTCATTGGAAAAGTAATCGTTTTATACATTTGCTTCTGGAAGTAATTGGAAGCCAGAGTCCTTGGAATGAAAAGAGAGTTACATATAATGTGCAGAAGTTTACAGAAGTAAGAACATTAACTGGGGATGTTCATAGAAGAGGCAGAGACAGTTCAAAAAATAAATTATGCTGGAAAAAAAGATATAATTTCCTCATAGTTTCTATGTGCCAAGTTGTCATATTTCCTCTCGGGCCACTAAATTTATGGTTGTGCTGAAAGTAGAAATCATTAGATTATCATCTTTTGATTTCTCCTTTGGGAGCAAACCTTGACCACAAGTGGATTTGTGGTATTTGAGAAAGATTTTTATCATTCAGTTTGTGTGATTTACATTCTATCCCCACCCCAAGATCTGTCTTCATCTTACAAGGAAATAGTAAGATGGGCTGTGTGTTTAGGTAAACCTTTAAAACCTGCGTGAGCCACCTTAGGAGGAAAACTGCCTGTGGGATTTGAACACATTCCTACCATAGAAGCTGAGGAAGATGTTTCCATTTCCTTCATACAATATCAGTCTGTTCTGTCTTCCTGATTTCTATTTCCTTCTTTTCCTCTGCTTGTCACCTTTTCTGCATAGTGTACATTTTTTTAAAAAAAGTTTATTTATTAGAGAGAGAGAGACAGACAGACAGAGCATGAGTGGGAGACGGGCAGCGAGAGAGAGAGACAAAGAATCCGAAGCAGGCTCCAAGCTCTGAGCTGTCTGCACAGAGCCCAGTGCAGGCTCCATCTCATGGTCGGTGAGACCATGACCTGAGCCAAAGTCAGACGCTTAACCAACTGAGTCACCTAGGTGCCCCCTGTATAGTTAAACAAACTTCAAATCTGGTAAAAAGGGGAAAAAAATTAGGAAAAATAAATTTAGCACTGCTGAATTTTATTTTCCAAATTCACAAGGATTACATTTACCTATAATAATGCTTCATTCCACATGGACAAATTACTTCTGCCTTTCCATATAGGCAGCAACTCCCAGTTTTACTGAAAGTGGGAAGATAGGTTCCTAGCATTGAATTCAGCGTCATTCAGATTCAGATGACTACACAGGGCTTGTCCAGTGGTGCTGCCCACAGCGGCAGGCATTCTGGTTAGTGTAACAAAATGTGTATATTAAACCATCTGTATGTATTCCATGTTCATTTTCTAATCTATGAAGTATATAGAATAAATATATGTATATATAAAATATATATATAATACACACACACTTATATGTGTTTTTAAATTGTGGATTGACACTAGGTGGGGGATATTAAGAAAGGAAAAGATTAGGGGTGCCTGAGTGGCTCAGTTGGTTAAACATCTGACTTTGGTCCAGGCCATGATCTCATGGTTCATGGGTTCAAGCCCCACATTGTGCTCTCTGCTGTCACCATAGAGGATTCTGCTTAGGAACCTCTGTCCCCTTCTCTCTCTCTGCCCCTCCCTAGCTGTGCACGCACTCTCTCTCAAAAATATAAACATTCAAAGAAAAAGGAAAGAATAGTGTTGATGCCATCAGGGAAAACTTGACTGAGGCATCTGGACTTGAGCCTCACTTTAAAAAATTGGAAGAACTTGGTTAAAAAGAGAAAGGCAAGATCAGCAGATCATAGCACCTCAGGTACCATAG
>NW_021861994.1:10749-12756 GCF_006229205.1 Suricata suricatta | reverse complement strand
GCATCTCTAAAAGCTTTGACAGCAGCTGCAAAAGAAATCGCACATGACTGGTGGCAGGATGAAAACAAATAATAAAACATCACTGTTTCAGTTCAGTATTTCTTAAGTTATTTGAAAATACTTAAGAGAACAGCTGCAATTACATTAAATATGAAGGACAGATCTGATCCCACAAAAGAACTCTAGTGCCTTTAAAAATGAAACTGAGAAGAAATACTCAGAGGTATTCAAATTAAATCTCTAAAATTAACCATCCTTTCAGGCCTTGAAGTTAAGGGAAATAGTAAAAACTTCACTGAATACAAATAAAAAAATCAAATGGCCACTTTTATGTTTTTAGTAAAAGTGTGTTATGATTGTGGCACATTATAAATTGTGCTTTCAGACATAAAAATAAATATCTTCTAACCTATGACAAGATTAATTCTTTCAGTACATTTTATAACAATTAAATTAGGTGACTATGTAGCCACATCAAAAGTAATATCATGAATTACATCAATATTTAGCAAACCAACTGTATTCAAAATTACCATGAATATATGTTATATATACATATTTATATATTAGAATTTAGGAAAAATGCAGGGTTTTTATTACTCATCAAATAACTTCCATATTATCAGGCACCTTAGCACATTTAAAAATATTTGAAGGAGATACTTATAGAAGGTCCTCAAAATGAAAAGAAAACCCTATAAAATCAATGAATAGCCATTTATTCAGAATCATATACCCAAGTGCCTTTAAGTACAAGGCTTAGAAGTCATTGAATTCATACCTTTTAGCACACCTATCTTTTTCTTCAGAAGAGCAAGCACTGCTAGTCTAGCAATTGCCCTTTCAGTTGCAGTAGAATCAGGCTGCAAATTAAAATAATACACTTACATAAACATTAAGAAATGAGTACAAGAAAATCTATCATAATTTTTTAAAATGAGAGTTAGGTAACAGGAATTTGTCAGTATTCTCATCAGATAAGTCACTTGGATAATCCATGATGAAGTAAAAATAAAATTCATGGTGACAAATATAATACTGCCCCTGAACAATTAAGTCATCAGGTAATCAGGGGCATAAACTAGTGGGGAAACAAACTACAAACTTGCTGCAAGACAAAAGAAACAACCAGCAAAGTGAAAGGGAATCTACAGAAGGGGAGAAAATATCTGCAAACCAGATCTCAGATAAGGGGCTAAAAACCAAAATATGGAAGGAACTCCTACAACTCAACAGCAAATAAATCAAACAAAATCAGAATAAAATCTGGCTACAAAACGGGCAGAGGACTTGAACTTATGTCCAAAGAAGAAATGACCAACAGGTACATGAGAGGAAGCTCAACATGCCTCATCTCTGGGGAAACGCACATCAAAACCACATCGAGATCATCTCACAGCTGTCAGGATGGCCAGGTCCAGCAAAACTATTAGGAAATCCTTTATGAAAACTGAATTTAACGCTGCAGTGGGATTTAGAGCGCGGAGAACAGACCTTCTGTGTCAACAATGAACCCAAACCACCCGACGAAAAGAGGAGGGGCCAAACCTGACCATCGAGACCCACGCGGCTCCCGGGGCGAGGCTCCCGGATGACGGTTATTGCTACAAACTCTAGGGAGCCGTGCCAGCAGGTGCACGCAGATCAGGGAGAGCAAAGGCAGGGCCATGTGCAGGGGTGCTGGGGAGGTGGCGCCTTGTCATGGAGACCCGGAGCCCCGAGGAACGGGTAGAGGGGGGTCTACGCCGCGGGTGAGGGAGCAGGCGCCAACAAGAGGGAAGCGACAGGAGTGCGCCCCGGGATTCCATCCCAGCGCGTCCCCCGAGAGCGGGGCACCGTCACCACGGGGGCGGCGGCTGTCTTCCTCCCCGGGCCCCACGGCGGCTGTGGCCGCGACCTCGAACCCGCGCAAAGGTCCAGCCCGGCCTGCGTCCCCTCCTGTGACCCGGCCGGGCAGCGACCTGCAGCGCCCGCGCCGACCCTGCCAAGTGCACCGGCCCCGGGCCG
>NW_021861994.1:0-10649 GCF_006229205.1 Suricata suricatta | reverse complement strand
GGGGACCCAATTCCTAGGTCTGAGAACACCAAGGACATTGGGCCCCAACACAGTGCAGGATTATTCACCATGAGCATGGAAAATCACCATGATAGTTAAAAAAAAAAAAAAAAAAAGGCCCGGATCAAGCTGCACAACAGGTGTCCTGAGATGCAACAGTAGCCTGGCGCACAGAGGTGTCTGGACCTTGAATTCAAACGCCAAGCCTGATGGACCCCTTCCCATGCACCCTCCACTCAGCCCTCCGGGGAGACTACAGCACTGCCTGCTGATTAATTCCTGAATCGTCCTGGTATCTTACCTTAACCCTAATCCTAACCCTCACCCTTATTCTAAACATATTCCTACCTTCACCCTCCCCTGTGCCCTCAACTTAGCCTTCAGAGAGACTGCTGCTGGGGTTTCTGTGCCTGCTACCTCCTGGGATCTAACTCTTCCCCTAACCCTCCCCATAAACCTATCCCAAACCCTAACCCTAAACCCTAACACTAACTCCTAACCCTAAGGCCTCCCCACCCCTACCACTAACCCCTAAATTTTAACCTTAAACCCAAAACCCTAGCCCTGAACCCTAACCCCAACCCTAATCCCACCACTAAACCCTAAATCCTAACAGTAAACCCAAACACTTAACCCCTAATCCTAATCTAACCTTAACACCTGACCTGAAAACCATAACCCCTTACTACAAACCCCAATCTTAACCCTATTCCAAACCCTAAACTGAACACTACTCTAGTCAAGCCCTAACCCCTAACTCCCAACCTCATAATCCCGAACCCTGACCTAACCCATATCCTAACCACTATCCCTATCCCCTAACACTATCCCTAATCTCTATCTCTAACCCTAAAACAAATCCCTAAACCCTAACTCAAAGACAAACCCAAACCCCAAACCCTAACCCAAACTCTTACACTCTAACCCTAACCTTCTGATCCTACCCATCTATCCCTATTCTTCTTTTTTTTTATTTTTTAAAGTTTTTTTGAGAGACACAGTGTGAGCAGCGGAGGGTCAGAGAGAGAGAGACAGACAGACAGACAGAATCTGAAGACGGGCTCCAGGCTCTGAGCTAGCTGTCAGCACAGAGCCTGACACAGGGCTTGAACCCATGAACCGTGAGATCATGACCTGAGCCGAAGCCAGACTCTCAACCAACTGAGCAACCCAGGCGCCCCTATCCCTAGCCTTCTAACCCTAACGCCCACCCATAACCCTAAACCTTAACCTTACTGCTAACCCTAACACTTTTCCTCTAACCCTAACCCTCTAAACCTACCCCTCTAACCCTAACCCTATAATCTTAATCCTAACCCCAAAACCTAACCCTAATCACTAACACTTAACTACACACCTCCCAACCCTAACCCTAAACACTGCTGATAGAAACCAAAGACAATATAAAGTGTACTATTGCTGAATGGCAACAGCACACAATGCAACATGTAGATTCAATGTGATTCCAAAGACATTTACAAAATCCCCTGAGGAGAAACACGCAAGCCAATGCTAACAGCCATAAGGAAAATCGAGGGACCACAACATGAACAAAACAACCGAAAAAATCCAAGTAGAAGCTCGTACTTCCCAATTTCTAATCTCAAAATAAAGCAACAGTAAATAAAGCATTGTGATACTGTCATCAACATGTACATAAAAATCAGTGGGATTTCACTGAGAACCCCGAAATAAACCCTTTCATCTATGGCCAACTGAATTTTGACAAGGGTGGACAGCATGACATTGGGGAAACGATGGACTTTTCCACACCTGGCTCTCCATGTGCAGAGGAATGAAATTGGACGTCCCCCTCACAACACAAACATTAACTCAAAGTGGATCAAAAGCTTAAATGTGAGAGGTAAACTTGTCAACTGTAGGAGATACAAATGGAGAGAAATTTTCGTGAGCACGGAGTTAAACAAGGCTCTTAGAGCTGACACCAAAGCACAAGCGAGGAAAGAAAAATAGATACATTTCGTTTCCTCAACATTAAAAACCCTTGTACCTCAAAAGCTGCGATTCCAGAAGTGAGAAGACAATGCCACAATGAAAGCAAATATTTGTACATTATTTGTCTGGTAAGAGTCTGTTTTACAGAATATATAAAGAGCTTGTACAACTCATCGATGACAACAAGACCCCCCACAACTTTTAGAATGGACAAAGGACTTGGATGTGCTTTCCCAAGAGAGATCTTATGTAATGGAGAATAGACAGGAAAAGATGTTAAGCATCAGTAATCCTTATGGAAATGAAGATTTAAACCACAGTTAGATACCCTTTTACATGCACTAAAACTGCTCTAATATAGAAAACTACAATATAACAAATGTTGGCAAAGATGTTGAGAAATTGAAACCCTTAAACCGCACTTGTGGAAACGTAAAATGGTGGAACGTATATGTAAAATAGTTTGGTATTTCCTCAGAAAGATCAAAACATAGAATGACCCTTTGGATCCATAATTCTACTCCTAGATGTATATCCTGAAGAATTGAAACAGTTGTTTAAAAAAGCACATGCAGAAACACACACAGCAGCACTGTTCACGAAGTCAAATGGTAGGAAAACTCTGCAAACGCCCCTGGTGGCGGAACGGAGAAACGACCCGCGGCAGACCCACGAACAGCAGTATGACTCTGCCACATGAAGGCAGGAAGTCAAAGGGCGCGGCTGCAGAGAGGAGCACAGAGGGTCCGCGGGGAGTGAGCGCAGAACCCACCCCTGCACACAGACCCCGGGACAAGGAAAGCAAGGCCTGGAGGAGATCTTCCTGTGCCCGCAGTCAGCGCGGCTTCTGCACGACAGTCCGAGGACAGAAGCAACACACGTGACGGCCGACAGATGAATAAATGAACAGAATGTGGTCTACGCACAACGGGATACGGCTCAGCCTTACAGAGGACAGGAATTCTGACCCCGCTACAACATGCACTGAACCTCGCAGTCACTATGCTGAATGAAATACACCAGTCACAGGACAAACCCTCTTTTTCCCAAGGAAACCCTTGTTTCCCGGTAGAGACTGGAGGTGTTCTATTTACGGTAAACAGAACTGAGAAACACGGCACTCGCAGGACATGAAATCGACACGGAAACACCACTCGCACATCTACACACTCACGACGATGCATCGGAAAGAGAGATGAAGAGAGGGACCATTTATAACCGCATCAGAAGGAACCAAGTGCCAGGGAGGAAATCTAAGCGAGGACGACAGGACACTGGGGACAGAAATGGAGGAAGACACACAGGGACAGAAAGACACTCTGCTCCTGGACCTGGAGGACTCCATCCTGTGACAATGTCCGTCCTGCCAGGAGCGATCTGCAGGTCCAGGACTATGGGCACGGAAGTCCCCAAGACTCTGTGTTGGAATGGAATAGACACCCCGACCCACGGGCAAAGGTGAGGGGACCCCGCGTGGCCACAGGGGCAGGAGCCTGGGCACCTGCTCCCGGACGGAGAACAGTGTGAGGACGCGGCAGGAACTGAGTCAGCGTGGAGCAGAAATACCAAGGTACGGCCCCACGGCTCCTGAGCCCAGAGAGGGAAGACCAGACAGCCCCGCACAGCCCTGCGGGACCCTGCATCAGCGCACACGGGCCTCGCCAGCCACCCACCCCACCCACCAAACACTGACCCCCTCAGCGGTGTTTTCTCCAGAAGCTTCTCCTCCCCTGCTCCTCCTGCAGCGTGTCCTGAGGAGACCTGGTTTTTGTTCCTGTGGACTTGAGCCCACCTCCTCCCGTATCCTCCACAGCAGGTCCTTCTGACACACATTGTCCGTGGGATGCCACTCAGCAGTTGGAGGGTGATTTTCATGGTAATGGACCTCTCTCTCTCTCTCTCTCCAGGAGGAGCCTGGGAGCTTCTCTTTGGTCCCCAAGGACTCTCCCTTGGGATCCCGTTTTAACCCACTGGAAACAATTCGGATTTCAAAATTTAGGAAAGGACTGAATTCTACACTTCCCGGATGCTGACAGGGAAATCTGGTATATGTCATCAACTATCCCAAACATAACAAAAGAAAACTGGATGAGATGGTGTGGGGAATAAGCTTAGGAATCCTCCAGGCCTATACCAATGGGTAATAAGACATAAAAAAGTACAAAGCCATAGGATGCTCACACCCAAGTTTAGGTAAATATGATTGGCACCACACGAAAGGATGGTGCGTTGCCACCTGGAGAATAAGGGGGTGCCAAACCCCAGAAATAGACAGGATGAGCAAAGGCCCAAAATAGGAACAGGAATAAAGACTCCCAATACAAATGTATGCGAGGCAAGCAAGATTAGGCATGCAGGGAAAAAGGGCTCCCAGTTTAGTCCTAGAGCAGAGAAACCGCTTTCACAGAAGAGGGCCAAGTTGGGCAAAACAAGTAAATTGGACTATAGACCACTGCGCTGCAGGTGAAGCAGCCCAGAGCGGAGAGGGTTAACGAAAGAAAAGGTGCCTTGTTAACCCTGAGGTTATTTCCCCATTTGTCTGCTCCCCAAGGCTAGCTAGGATAAACAGACACTGTGCCTCCTATCTGCCCTGAACAGCCATGTGCCCAGCTGCCAGGCACTGGGATTTTGTTTTATACTGACCCAAACCCCAAACGCTGTGTATCTTCAAAACCCCCCTTTTCCCCTCATGCCCCGAGGTTAATGTTCACAGTTTCTTTGTCTCTGTGGATGCCCATCACGTTTGTAAACCTTCTGATCTTAATAAAGACGCAGCAAGGACCCTTACTAGACATTAGCCATCTCTTCTATTTTGAATTTTGTGTCCCACTTTATTGCTAAGACAAGAGAGAACTTTAGACCCAGAGTCTATGACAGAGGATGACCCCAATGTGACAGAAGAAAGGGGGATTACGGGCTGACATGGCCAGGGAGAGGACATGGCCAAGAGGAGCAACCCACAGGGACTGCAGGAAGTCGAGGAACATTAAGAAGCTCCAAGAAAAAAAAAAAACACACTAGGTATAGCCTCTGCCTGACAAGGTAAGGGATAAAGCCAAACTACATTTAGATCCACTGCCATGGAACTTTTTGAGAGATCTCTCATGGGAAATTCCCTAGCTCCCTCCCTAGACCCTGAACAAAAGCGCTATATTGGAATTCTTCAGTCACTAGGAGTGCAAGCAGGGGTGCGTCTAAAGTGTAAGGCTCTCCTTAAATTGTTGTTGATTATCCAACAAAATTGCCCTTGGTTCCCAAAACAAGGAACTTATGATTTTGATGTGTGGGAACGAGTAGGGAAATCATAAAGGTCAGGCATTCGGAGGGGGCTAATATCCCCCCTAAGGTAATCCTCACCTGGTCCATTGACCGCACTGCCCTTCTGCTCCTGCGCTCAGAAGATGTCTGTGAAGATGGAGAGTCACCTAAAGAGGAGGAAAAACCTCGCTCCCCCTATAATCAAGCCGTGCCTTTATGGCCCAAAGATACTGCCCCTCCCCACAAAGGGTGGGATGGTATCTAGCCTCTAAAAACCTCATCAAGGGCTCTGAGCAGGTCTTCACAACAATGCAAAAATGCCTTAAACAAGCCCATAAGGCTGGTGAATTCCAGCTGTTTGCTGCTGTCAGGCAAAATGGACACTATGTCCATGAAGCCTTGCCCTTCCAGCTCATAAAGGAATGGCAGAAAGGTGTTCAACTAGATGGCCTTCATACCCCGTTTACAATCCGTGTTTTGGAAACTATTAGTGGCTCTTATTCCACGTGAGCCTAGGGCTGGAGCTTCTCATGAACATCATCCCGACACAGCCCAGTACGCTGCCTTTGCTCAGGCGGTTCGTGATACTTGCGTCACTGTGCTACGTAGAACCTCGAAGCTGGTATTTTGGTGATTTTCAGACGATTGTGTGGCACAGGGCAATATATTCAACCAAGACAGCAAGCTCACTGACCTCATGCGACCTGTCTTTCATACGGGTTCCAGGAAAATCATCAGGGTCCTTTACCAATATCTGACAAGGGGCCACTGAAAACGATATGGATTTTATCAATCTCCTCCAAGATGCTATTCGAACACAGCTTGATAACTTGGAAGCGGCTGAAACAATACATCTTCCCCTGGCTGTTGAAGATGCAATGAGGATTGTAAGAGTTCCCAGTGCAAGTAACCCCACAGCCACTATCAGTGACTATGTTAAAGCATGTCAAAACGTGGGAACAGAACATCCCACCAAACAAAGCTCCTTGCTTTGGCCCCTTAAACAATCTAACCCAACCTCTCTCTGGGCTGTGCAAACGCTGCACACTTGAAAAAGGACTGACCCTTTTTAAAAGCTCCCCAAGCCTCCCACCTACTGAGGCAAAAAGGGGATCACTGGGCAATGGCCTGTAACTTCAGATTTGACAAAGATGGCCACCCCCCTCAATTCGGGAATCTCTCAAACGGGTGCCCCTCTCCGCACCCAGGACAACAAAGGGGGGGGCGGTGTCTTCTTTCTGCCCACAAAGAAAGTCAGCCCCAGCTGCCTAGGCCTGGGCTCTCAAGATCCATGGAATCCCTAAGTGCCTCCAGCAGAGGAACAGCAGAGTTAGACTTAGAAGCCCAAGAGACCATCACGATTAATCGGCTTGGCACGTATACCTCCTTCCTACTGGCATATTTGGCCCGCTTCCCAGAGGCTGTGTAGGGCTCCCCCTTGGAAGAGCTAGCGTTACTAAAGCTGGACTCCTAGTTCTTCCAGGAGAGACTGACAGTGACTTTTCCGAGGAAATTAAAATGGCGGCACAGGCCTCTAAGTTAATCACCATTAACAAAGGGCAGGAATTGGCTCATCTCCTCATCCTTCCTTATTGGGTCCCCAGAGCTGAGGACAAGCCTGAAAAGAGGCAGGTTTGGGAGCACAGACTCACCTTCGGAGCAATACTGGCTCACCAACAGTTCTCAAGACAAACTTCTCTTACAAATAAAAGTCAGAGATACACTTTCCTCAGGGTTGATTGAGACTGGGGCTGATGTAACCGTTATATCCTCCTCCCACTGGCCTTCTCAGTGGGCCACTGTCCCTACAGCCACCCGGGTGGGAGTTGAAGGCACCCAGCCTTCCCGACAAAGCCTCAACTTATGCAAATGTTTAGGGTCTGAGGGCCAAATAGCCTACACACAGCCCTATGTGATGACTATCCCTATCAATTTGTGGGGAAGAGACTGAGTCAATGGAATATTCAGCCTAAAACAAGTTTTTCCTAGCCGCTTCTCACATTGAGCCCCTCCCACCTGAAATGGAAAACTAACAAACTCGTATGGGTTGAGCAGTGGCCAATACTAGGGCACTGGTTAGTGCATCTCCAACAATTAGTAGATGAGTAATTAAAAAGCAAATAGAGACTAGTACTAGCCCTTGGAATACAATTTTTGTATTCCTAAAGAAAAAAAAAACCTGGCAAATGGCGACTTCTTCATGATCTCAGAGCTACTGATGCAGTAATTGAGCCTCTTGGTCCCTTACAGCTAAGAACCTCCTCTCCGTCAATGCTACCTCAAAAGTGGCCGATTCTCATCATCGTTTTGAAAGATTGTTTATTCACCATCCCCTTAGCTGAACAACGTAAAGAAAAATTTGCCTTTACAGTTCCTGTCTTCAGTCACTGGCGGCCAGCACCCCATTACCATTTGGAAAGTCCTCCCCCAATGGAAGCCTAACAACCCAACTCTGTGCCAATTTTATGTTAATGAAGCATTAGAGCCTTTTAGAATGCAGTTTCCTTTTTGTTTATCACTATATGGATGGTACTCTTTTTTGTGCCCAGCATCAACAACCTCTAGGTGAGCTCTTTGCCATTCTCCCTGGCCCTCAAACCAACAGGGCTTAAAAATAGCCCTGGAAAAATACAAAGGGTGACTTCTTTTTCTTGCTTGACCCCAAATATTTAATACTCAAATTCGCCCTCGCCTTCAGACTATTCCTAATAATGCTCATACTCGTAATGATGTACAAACATTGCTAGGCACCATTAACTGGGTTTGCCCTCTCCTGGGCATTACTAATGCCCATCTAACCAACCTCCTGGCATGGTTTTCTGGTAATCCTAACTTAACGTCACCATGCCAGCTTACGCCGGCGGAAAGAAAGGAGTTGGATGATATTCGGTCCATTCTCACCTCTCGTCTCATAGCTAGGATAGGCAAGATCCTGATCTTCCACTGAAGCTATATATTCTCAATAGTAAGGATTTTTCTACCACGTTAATTGGACAAGCCGCTGCCAAAAAAGGCTTAGGAATAGAATGGCTCTTCACCTGTTAAGTCATATTCAGCATAGCACAATTAATCCAATGGGACGTCGGAGATGCTGGGAATTGTTAGTCAGGGCCCTGCAGACTCACAGCACTTTCTCTGACAAGGCCATCCCTCATTTGGTAGAGCTGCCGTTGACTCTTGCTGACCACGTGGGCAATATTGTTTATGGGCTCCCCTCTGACCCCTGGTTTCAGGTTCACCACGAGATTAACATGGTTCCTGAGGAATCGTGCTAAAACAACCTGTTAAGAAGGCCCTCGCAGTGTTTACTGATGCTTCAGGAAAAACACACAAGGCTCCTTGCCTTTGGAGAGTTGGGGAAAACTAGAAACATATTTCTTATACTGGACCCGGCTCCACCCAGCACTTAGAATGACCAGTCATATTATTAGCCACAGAAACTTTCCCCAGCCTTTAAACATTGTTTATGACTCTCAGTATGCAGTGCCTTTAATGGAAAATTTCCCTCTCCATATTCATCTCCCTCCAGACCCTGCCTTTGCAATTCTCCTCCAAAGTATTCAATTAGCTCTAATCTCTCTCCCCTCCCTGCTCTTTTTCATTCACATTCACTCCCATACTTCTCTCCCTGGGCCCATTGTTGAAGGCAATGCCAAACTTGATCTTCCTGGCGTTAAGGAGCAGAGAATGGCCTGGCTATAAATAAAAGCAAGCTGCAGCAAATAAAATCATGCCTCACTTCTATTCAGCATTGGTGGTCTTTTCAACAGAACCCTGCAACATTAGGAGGCCTCACTGAGATTTCCAAGACCACCCGAAATTTGGAGTCTGAGAGAAGTCCTCAGACTTGGCTTAAGTTTAAGGTATGCGAGGTGGCACCAATTTTTTTTTTTTTGCTTTGTTTTCTGTTCTGCTGGCCAGATTTGTGGCTGGGAGGGAAGGCTGGACATGGCTTACTTCCCCCTGGCGTGGGTTTTTGGAAGACATGTCCCCATTCACCATCTGGGTCCTTGAGTCATTTGGGTCTGCAGACCACCTGGGTCCTCGAAAGTCATCCGGATCTTTGGACAGCCTGGGTCTTCGGACCATCTGGACTTTCAGAACTATCTGGGTCTTTCAGGACCTCCTGGGTCTGCAGGCCACCTGAGTTTTTGGAAGTCACTTGGGTCTTCAGACCATCTGGGCCCTTCAGGGTCATTTGGACTTCCAGGCCACCTGGGTCTTCGGACCATCTAGACTTTTGGGCTGCCTGGGTTGGGCTTGAAAACTCCGATCATTTGTTCTGTTTTTTGTGTCCTGTTCCCATTGTCATTTTTGGTGTGACCCACTGTTTATCCTTCGTCATGGGTCACTTTATCTGAGCCTTGTTCTCCCCACTTGAATGCATGTTAAATAACTTCTCTGGTTTCAGGAAAAGAGGAAAGAACTATGGCTTTTGTTATGCCCAGATTTTTAATATCGTCCCCCAAAACCAGAAACCGCCAGGGAGACCGAGTCATGCATGCAAAAGCAAAGGGCTTTATTACGAGTTTAAGCTGGCTATTACGAGTTTAGGCTGGCCGGGCCTAAGCTCGGGCTCACAGACTTTACCAGCGCAGTGGATCCATGCTGAGAGCCCCCAACAAAGGCAGGGCAGGGCCTTTATGGGTTTGGGAAGGGGGAGTTACAGGAAATTGTGACACAGGTACAGGGGTCCCATCATTATCACATGACATCATTGGCAGTAACTTTAACCATCTAGAGTGTTCTCGTTACTTTTGGCGGGACCCAGTCACATTTAGAGTGTTAACCAATTACAGAGTGGACCCCGGACCCTCACTAGGGCATAGCTTCTATCTCTAGGCCTGCCCTTAGAAATGTTAAGGGTGTTACTGGCCTTTCCTGATTGGCTGTTACAAGGGTGGTCCCTCCTGCCTTGGGCAATGTGTGCCCTTCTATTGTTTAATGATTCTGAGAAACTGACACTTAGGCCTTCAAGGTCAGAGAGAAACTTGAGACCTGTCGTAGAGTCAGTTTGGTTCAGATCTGCGTCCTTACACTTTAACTGAAGCCATCCTGACTGCAGACACAGCCAGCTGGACTAGCCCCCAGAGGGCTCCTGTAATCTTAACCTGGTCTCTTCTGCCTTCCCCTCCATCTTTCTGTTTCAGCACGTACTTGGGTGTGATATGCCTCATTGCCTCCTCTTCCCACCCTAGAGAGGAAAGGTCACTCCCAAGGACATCTAGGTCTTGGGAGCCGGGGAGACACTCTTGTCTTTCCTGCAACCCTGAAAATGGTGCCAGTAATCTGTGAGGGTCATCTGTCTAAACCTTCAGAGGTAAGCCAGTATATCATCTGAATTTTGAATGTATATGTGCTTTTGTCTGGGGTATTAAGTGGAAGGCTGAAAACAATGTTACTTCCCACCCCAGGGCCACATTGAGACTTTGGTC
>NW_021861993.1:0-922 GCF_006229205.1 Suricata suricatta | reverse complement strand
GGCTGACTGACCCCAGAACTACTCCCTCAGGACCACTTGCCGGAAGGAGAAGGATGCAAAGCAGAGGGCCGCCCTCCGCAGAGCCCCTGCTCCCTGGTGAGAAGGAGCTCAGGTTTAGGCTCAGGTTCCTGCCGGCTGTCTCTTCTAAATGGTGGCCGTCACCACCTCTGTAC
Source organism: Suricata suricatta (assembly GCF_006229205.1). Lineage (NCBI taxonomy): Eukaryota > Metazoa > Chordata > Mammalia > Carnivora > Herpestidae > Suricata > Suricata suricatta. The sequence goes on along the minus strand of NW_021861993.1, from coordinate 749 downwards.
TGACTTCACGGTGTCCTCCCCAGCTGTCATGCTAAAGTCTGGGCTTGGCCTTTTGCAACTTTCCCAGCCTCCCTGAAATCCGGAGAGAACGGCTCCTTCCCAGTGGGTTAGGAAACAGCTGGGATTCTGGAACCCCGAGGAGGAAAATCGGTTAGCAACAGTAGGGGACTGATCCCATACGCCATGTTCTTCATATCACTGATCTCCTATAACCCCCCCACCAAACTCGCAAGTAGGGGCATCGCCCACCTGTCGCGGGAACCAGAGGACCCAAGAGCCGACCCAGGTGAGGCAGCAGGGCCTGAGCCTGGGCCGAGCGGTCTCCTCACCACGCCCCCTGGGCTTCCCTCGGAAATGTTCTCTCCACAGCTTATTTCCTTCGGGGAGGGTCACACTGGCCGGAGCGGTTCCTGGGTGCGGAGCTCCGTCGTCTCTGCACAGCTGGGCTGTCGGCGCACCGACCACAGGATGCGGCGGACCGCGCGTCTCTGTGGCCCCGTGTCCACCATGCGCCCAGCCAGGAAGGCCTCCGCGGCCCGGAGGAACCGGCCAGGAAGGCGCCGCAGTGAAGCATGCCCGCAGGCATCCCGCTGTCTCCAGCGACAAGTCAGGACACCAAACACGCCCTGCGGCAGCAGGCCTAGCATGGACAGGAATACCCGGTCGCTCCCCTCGGCCCGCCCTCACTTCCCACCTAGGACGCACCAGAGAAAACCAAGTAGGCGGCCTCAGCAACCCCAGAGGAGGGC
>NW_021861992.1:0-922 GCF_006229205.1 Suricata suricatta | reverse complement strand
AGACTCTGTGTCTTCCTCTCTCTCTGCCCTCCTCCCGCTTGCACTCTCTCTCTGTCTCTCTCAAAAATTAAAATAATAAAAAACATTATAAATTTAAAAAATATGTACTATTAAAAGAAAAAAACCAATTACATTTCTCTACACCAGAAACAATTTGAAATTGAAATTACAAAGCAATGTCATTGCAAATACAATCGAAAGTAGGAAATATTTAGGCGTATATCTGGCAAAGGAGGTGTAAGACAGGAATACTGAAAACTGGAAAACACTGCTGGAGAAATTAAAGAACTATTCATAACTTACTTGGGAAAGGCCCTATTAAAGACCTACCTAATTTTATTTTCTTCACATCACTTAACTCCATCTGAAAGGATCCTGTTTGTTTCCAGATTTATAAATTTGTATTCCGCCCTGCCCTGCCTTGCTCACTACTGTTTCCCATGCCATGTAACATTGCCAGGCACACAAGAGGCGCCTGCTGAATAAATGTGTGCTGAATGAATGAGCAAATGAATTCATCCGTTTCTATTTAAGGCTTTGCGTTTCATTCGGGGCTTGACAATCTCCCCCAAATACCATCTGCCAAAAACTTTTCCCTTAATTTCTAATCCCATGTCCGTTAACAAGGAAATCAACTCCAGATGTTTCTGAATCATCCACCCTGAACTCACCAGAATTTGGTGTTGTAAGAGTTGAGTTATGGAGCTTTTCCTTTAGTAAAACCCATGCCCAGAGAAGGAAATAAACAACCCCCAGAGATATAGGATTAAAGGGACGGGGAAAAAAAGATCTTGGATGTCTCTAAATTGTATCTCCAGTTGGAAGCTCGATTGGAGTGGGTAAGGAATGGGTACCTAGTCACCCCTACCCTTAGTTTCCTCTGCTGAGTCGGGACAGCCTCTTGTGGACCACTCTACTAGGC
>NW_021861991.1:0-922 GCF_006229205.1 Suricata suricatta | reverse complement strand
GAACAAGTTCTTGGGGAATTATATATACTACGGTTGTCTACTTGATCTTGACACACAGGAACATGTCACAGTTTGGGGGCCGTGATCACAACGTTGGCATCTCAACAGTGGCATGCAAGGCATGTCGCTTCCTGAGTTGTTGCCAGCTACTGTCCATTTTGATATATGACGATCACCGGGGGAATTCAGACCCCTTCAGCCACTTATGTCTCACGTTAATACTCCCAAGTGGTTTTATGAAAGGCGCCAGCATTGCTGCCTATTAGAAGTTGTCATGCAGTGTTTTATTTTGATATTTTACTTCACTGATTTTCATCATAGTTTCCTACCTAGGTTCCAGACACTATGACTGCATTCATAAACTTGCATATAATATGCATGTGAAATCATATTTCCTTCTTGGACGTGTTAGCAAAATTCCATCTGTCTGTTCCTTTTTAAACTGCTGAGTTTTCCACATTGAAAAGAGAAGTGGGTTACAATTACCTACTATGGCTTTTCATCAAAATAACATTTTAAGTTGTATGTAATAGTGTTCCGTATTATCCCTTGCCTGGGGAGTTTTAGAGATTTCACACACCCAGATTTTTCTACAATGAACCCAAAGACAGATTAAAGCATTTTCAAGTCAAAAGGAATTTTTAGAGTTTTTTCTAGCCTAACCCCATCATTTTTCAGATAAGAAAGTTCAGCTCAAGAAGATTAGAGAAGCAGAAGGGCACGTGGGTGAGAATGTGAAGTCTGGGGCCAGACTGCCTGGGTTCAAGGATGTCTCCATCACAGCCTTGTGGTGGGATGTTGCCAACTCGCTTCACTTCTCTGTGCCTTCATTTCTGTGTCTGTAAAATTCTGACAATAATACCTGTTCTATAGGGTTTCTGTGAGAATTTACATGAGCTAATAGATTCATTACCAGGAAAAA
>NW_021861990.1:0-922 GCF_006229205.1 Suricata suricatta | reverse complement strand
TGGCTCGGTGCTCTGTGGCCAAGCCTTATGGTTGTTGATATCACCGAGGAACTGAAAACTTAGCTGATTAATTTCTATTATTTGATAGTACAGTGTTACTCTATGTGTATAAACACCACATGTTCGTGTTTGGAGAAAGAACGATCTTCCCCTTTAACAAAGGGCTTTTTCATGGCGGTGTGACTGAGCGTCGAGCCACCAGTAGGTGTTGTTTGAGGGAGATGATCCTGGCTCTTGTTTTGAAATCCTTATTTTCACTTTTGCATCATGGATGGAAAATGGTGCATAGGTTTTGGTGAGCATCATGACTGCATCTGTAGTCTTGCTGTGCAAACTTGTGTGCTGCATGGGGAGCAGATCTGTCTGTCTGGGCCTCCGTCCCTTCGTGCACTACTACCCAGTGAGCCCATCCCATCTGGCGGTCTGCTGGGCGTTTGAGACGCCGTGATGTGCAAGAACAGACCAGCTGCAGTCCTCAAAAATGTATAGCGTGGGGAGGGGGGGGGAGACAGACGTTGGTCAAATAAACACAAAAATCAATGTGTTTTTTAAAATTTTGGTCCTATGAAAAATAGGTACCCGTTTGTATGAAAGCATGAAAGAGATATTTAAATTGAGATGTGAAGAATGAATAGGAGTTAACTGGGTGAAGAGCTGCCTGCAGTGGAAGGTGAGGAGGGAGGAGACAGAGAGCCTTCTGGACATAATGGAATTTGAGAACCTGAAACACCCCGTGATTCCAGAGAGGAAATCTTTGCATGTGACTTTAGCTATGTCAATGAAACTTTGTACTAGGTTTTTTTATATGAGAAATTGGGTTTTAGGTTTTTTTTTTTTTTTTTAACATAGGTTCTGATTCTGTCTCTCTGTCATAATAAATAATAGCTGTCCTGTAATTAGGGCAAAATTGAGCAACCTTTTC
>NW_021861989.1:0-922 GCF_006229205.1 Suricata suricatta | reverse complement strand
GAAGAAACTGATGGTCACCAGAGGGGAGGTGGGTGGGGGATGGGTGAAGTAGGTGAGGAGAATTAAGGAGTGCATTTGTGATGAGCTCTGGGAGATGTATAGAATTGTTGAACCACTATATTGTACACCTGAAACTAATATAACACTTTATATTAAAAAAAAAAGAAAAAAGCAGGGGCACCTGGCTGGCTGAGTCAGTAGAGTGTGAGACTCGATCTCAGGAGTTGCGAGTTTGAACCCCACTTTGGGTGTAGAGATTATGTAAAAATAAAATCTTTAAAAAATAACAATATTGCACATTTGACATTCTAACTCATGAGCTTCAGAAAGAGACACATAAAAGACATGTCAGGTGTGATTGGAGCCTGCATTTTTGTTGGGGCACAAAAGAATGACACACAGTCTATGAAAAAGAGCAATCTTGGTTTCCAAAACTACAAAACAGAATCTTGAATAAGTCATAGTAAAATCGAGTCTTTGAATTTCAAAAAAAAAAAATGTAGCAGTGCTGAAAACCCATTACTGTCACCTCCTGAAAACCAGAAAATGTTACTGACTTTAAGGGACATTGTTTTATCACCTATGTTACAGAAAAAGCAAATGTAAAAAAAGCAAAGGTGTCTAGAAGTAAACCACCATAATTAGAAATAGTAGTTCTAGGGGGCGCCTGGGTGGCTCAGTCGGTTGAGTGTCCGACTTCGGCTCAGGTCAGATCTCATGTTTGTGGGTTCGAGCCCCGCGTCCGGCTCTGTGCTGACGGCTAGCTCGGAGCCTGGAGCCTGCTTCAGATTCTGTGTCTCTCTCTCTCTCTCTGCCCCTGCCTGCTCATGCTCTGTCTCTGTCTCAAAAATAAATAAAACATAAAAAAAAAATTAAAAAAAAAAGAAATAGTAGTTCTAACAAGTTTTTCTTAATTTTTTTA
>NW_021861988.1:0-922 GCF_006229205.1 Suricata suricatta | reverse complement strand
TTAAGCAGTGACTTTTTCCCCAAAGATGTCTTTCTTAATCATTTGATGCCTTTGCCTTCCATCATAATTGCAAAACAGATTTTCCCATTATATTCATCTGCCTCTCTTCAACCCATAATTTTCCAGTCAGGAGCAAATGCATTCATTATCAACACTAAAATTGAGTATTAAGAAAGAAATTAAAAATGTGGCATTGATATCACAATATCAATTTGATTTTCATGAAATCATGATTAACTTCAATGGAAGAATGAGAAGTATTTATATCCTAGTAGATATGTTTCTGCAATAAGACTGTAGAGCTAATTTTATATCTCATCCCTGAGTCATAACTTTTCCCTGGTTCTTTAAGGTCCTTATAATGTTTTTCCAATCTGTTAGTGAATATCAACATAACTAAAGTGGTTATATCTTTGTATATGAATAGTAATCTTGACTTTAAATATATTTTAACATAGGGGCACCTGGGTGGCCTTTGGTTAAGTGCCTGACTTCAGCGCAGGTGATGATCCCATGGTCTGTGGGTTTGATCCCCCCATTAGGCTCTGTGCTGACAGCTCAGGACATGGAGTTGGTTTTATGTGTCTCCCCCTCTTTATGCCTCTCCTCCAATCATGCTCTATCTCTTTCTCAAAAATCATTAAAAATATTAATATATATTTAATACAATAAGTTGTAATAAGTTATATTATTAAATTATCAGACAGAGTCTATAAGTGACAACATGGTGTTAAATGGACAGTTGATCAGCACATTCAAGGACGGAAGCATGCATGAGTCATATTGTGCTAGATAACACCTTTCTCATAACTCTGATTCAATTTTTGAAGGAGTTTGAAAAAAGTGAAGGAGTATAAGGAAAACTTTTTATCCTTTCAGAAAGGGCTAAATTTGAATGGTGAGAAAGAAGTAAGAAAAAAAA
>NW_021861987.1:0-922 GCF_006229205.1 Suricata suricatta | reverse complement strand
ATATACATTTATAAGGCTTCATTTTCTTTATAGTAGTTTTAGTTTCACAGTAAGATAGAAAGAAAGGAAAATCTATTTCCCAAATAGTCCCTGCCATCACACCTACAAAGCTTCTCCCATTAACAACATTTTCCATTAGAGTAGTACATTTGTGACCATTGATGAACCTACATTGACATACCATTTTCACCCCATATCAATACATGATCTTAGGGTTCATTCTAGGTGTTGTCCATACCATGATTTGAATAAATGTAAAATAAGATGACATTATTATAGTATCAGAGTATTTTTACTGTCCTAAAATTCCTCTGTGCTCCACCTACTCATTCCTGCCCCATATCTATCCTAATCCTTGGCAATCACTGATCTCTTACTGTCTCCATACTTTTGCTTTTTCCAGAATGTCATGTAGTTGTAATCAAGTAGTATATAGTCCTTTCAGATTGGCTTCCTTCACTTTGTATGCCTTTGTTTTCTCCATGTCTTCTCATGGCTTGATAGCTCATTTCTTTTAATGCTGAATAATATTTAATTTTTTGGATGTATCAGAGCTTAGTTTTCCATTCAAGACATCAGGACATCTTGAGTCCTTCCAAGTTTTGGCAATTATGAATAAAGCTACTATAAATTTCTGCATGCAGGATTTAGGGTGGGCATAAGTTTTCAACAATTTGGGACAAATATCAAAAAAGAACAATTGCTAGATTCTTTGGTATGAGTATATTTAAATTTATTTCCAAACTGTCTTCCAAACTGGCTGTATATTTTGCATTCTCACCAGTGATGTATGAAAGTTCTTATCACTCCACATCCTTACCAGCATTTGTTTACAGTGTTCAATATTTTGGTAATTCTAATAGGTATGTAGTGGTATTGAATTATTTTAATGTGTGTTTCCCTGATGACATATTAAATGGAG
>NW_021861986.1:0-922 GCF_006229205.1 Suricata suricatta | reverse complement strand
AACAAAAGTCATGTTTTCTCAGCTAATGATGTCATCTGTCGCAGTGGTTGTAGAAGCAGTGTCTGCATACCCACAGAAGCCCAGCGAGGACAGAGCTTTCCAAACTATGGAGCATGGAAATTGACTACCAAACCAGGCGATATTCAGGGACGCTTCTTGGGGGTTATGACAGGAAGATAAAGAAAGTATCTATGCTAGAGTAACAGTCAACCTTCAACAACTTTGCACAAGGTTAAAACAGAAAGACCTGATCTCACTGCATGCTTGGAACTGAACAACATAGACTTTTGGGGTAGGGGGCAAAACTGCAACCAGACAAAACCCAGGTTGGCTGAAGCTATCTGTTGGTGCTCTGGATCAGTCCCTTCCACCCCAGTGCCTGGGTTCCTTGAACCCACAGAGAGGAATCCTCTCTGGATGTGAGCTCAAATTATCTTTGGGGATTTTTTATTCCATTCCATGTTTTGTCTTCTTTCCTGGGAAAGGAGAAGCAGGGATCAGAGTTCCAGATTTTGTTGTATCTAGAAACAATGAGTAGTCAAGGAGAGAGAGGAACCATCCCCAGTTATGGAATGCAACTCCCCTCATTCTACCAGCAAAACCGATTCTGCAAATGGATTCTAGTAATTTACCATGATTGAGCACAGGATCTGTGCTTCCTGGGGACAACAACAAAAAGCAATGAACATATTAAGCATCCCCCACTCTAGATGCTCAGAGTGCGATGGTTAGGAGCAGAGAGAAACTTGTTAAAATTAGATCCACTTTAGTAACATGAATGAGATTTCAACCAGCACGAAGCCATTTGTTTGGAAAGGAGGGATGGCAGGGCCTTTAATAAAATGTTTTTCCTCTCAGCTGAGCAAACACATTTGGACTAGGAGACAATATTTACTCAATGTTTTGCTGAGCTTCAAACGTG
>NW_021861985.1:0-922 GCF_006229205.1 Suricata suricatta | reverse complement strand
CATTTAATTTTCATAACTCTATTAGAAATTCCATTATTATCTTTATTTTACAGATGAGAAAACTGAAACTTGAAAAGTTAGATAACTTGGTTTAAGTAACAAAGATAAAAAGAACCAAAGGCAAATTCAAATCCAGGTCACATGACTCTAGAACTCAGAATCGTGATCAGACAATCTATATGTTGATCCCAAGTATGGTAGGAAAGCCAGTGTAAAGGCTAAGACTGGAAATGAATCACCATCAAGTGATGAACATCTACTGAACTGGGTAAAACCAATCTTCAATAAAGGAGAGCACATGGCAATGAAAAAACATAAGTAAAGGACCAATGGAAATTTGGAATTACCTTGGAAATATGATTGTCAGTCTTTGGTCTGAGAAAGCAACCTGAACAACTTGGTACAGCAGAAAGGAGGAGAACTCATAAAGGAGATCTGGACTTCCTGCTAAGAAAGACATGTTGTAGCTTGAATGATTAATTGGCAAAATAAAGAGGATGTGATATATTGCTACTCTTAGTCAGTGAAGTAAGTCACTTTGTATATATAAAACTAATCTATAATGTAAACTCATATACATTAGTGGAATATATACTCATATACATTAGTGGATTGTGGATTCATAACTGCTTCTTAGAGGAAGGTGGAGATGCTTGGATGCCAGCCATAGACTTTTGAGTCGTTGGGATAAATGGTAACTATACTCTCCCATAATACAACACAGGAAGTATTGTCTAGTAGAAAGGATACATCTTAAGGCAAAGCTACTATGATATTTCATATTTTCTTACTTTAGTATGTCACTTTGAATCAGAGATTAGTCAGTAACTTATAACCTAGTGTAAGCTTTATAATCTTTAGTTTTTTCTGTTCATAATTTATTTAGCACCGATTTTTAAAAATTTGAAGCATCTTGCTACTC
>NW_021861984.1:0-922 GCF_006229205.1 Suricata suricatta | reverse complement strand
TTAAGCAGTGACTTTTTCCCCAAAGATGTCTTTCTTAATCATTTGATGCCTTTGCCTTCCATCATAATTGCAAAACAGATTTTCCCATTATATTCATCTGCCTCTCTTCAACCCATAATTTTCCAGTCGGGAACAAATGCATTCATTATCAACACTAAAATTGAGTATTAAGAAAGAGATTAAAAATGTGGCATTGATATCACAAAATCAATTTGATTTTCATGAAATCATGATTAACTTCAATGGAAGAATGAGAAGTATTTATATCCTAGTAGATATGTTTCTGCAATAAGACTGTAGAGCTAATTTTATATCTCATCCCTGAGTCATAACTTTTCCCTGGTTCTTTAAGGTCCTTATAATGTTTTTCCAATCTGTTAGTGAATATCAACATAACTAAAGTGGTTATATCTTTGTATATGAATAGTAATATTGACTTTAAATATATTTTAACATAGGGGCACCTGGGTGGCCTTTGGTTAAGTGCCTGACTTCAGCTCAGGTGATGATCCCATGGTTTGTGGGTTTGATCCCCCCATTAGGCTCTGTGCTGACAGCTCAGGACATGGAGTTGGTTTTATGTGTCTCCCCCTCTTTATGCCTCTCCTCCAATCATGCTCTATCTCTTTCTCAAAAATCATTAAAAATATTAATATATATTTAATACAATAAGTTGTAATAAGTTATATTATTAAATTATCAGACAGAGTCTATAAGTGACAACATGGTGTTAAATGGACAGTTGATCAGCACATTCAAGGACGGAAGCATGCATGAGTCTTATTGTGCTAGATAACACCTTTCTCATAACTCTGATTCAATTTTTGAAGGAGTTTGAAAAAAGTGAAGGAGTATAAGGAAAACTTTTTATCCTTTCAGAAAGGGCTAAATTTGAATGGTGAGAAAGAAGTAAGAAAAAAAA
>NW_021861983.1:0-1833 GCF_006229205.1 Suricata suricatta | reverse complement strand
GAGGTCAAGGATCATCAAGACAGTATGGTATTGGCACAAAAACAGACATATATACCAAAGGAATAGAATAGAGAACCCAGAACAGGGCCCACAAATGTACGACCAATTAATTTTTGACAAAACAGCATAGAGTATCCAATGGAAAAAAGACTGCCTCTTTAGCAGGTGGTGCTGGGAGAACTGGACAGTCACATGCAGAGGAATGAATCTAGAACCTTTCTTACACCATACACAAAAATCAACTCAAAATGGCTGAAGGACCTGACTATGAGACAGGAAACCATCAAAACCCTTGAGGAGAAAGTAGGAAACAACTTCCTTGACCTCAACTGGTGGCTGGCTTCTTAACCAGGATCTCATAGGGGGAGGGGACATTTTCTCTTGGTGCCAGCTGGGATTCGTGCTGCCCCTGCCTGAGGAGAAGTGAGCAGCAGGAGCATTTCCGCCAACTCCCAGCCCCCAGCCAGGAATGGGATCGTGTTGGGGGAGGGATCAGTTTCTTTTGGCTCAGCCGGGATTCGCGCTGCTGCTGCGCGAGTCACCAGGCGTTGCCGGAAATGACCTGAGCGCTCCTGCAGCGGGAGCGGGGCCCCCCACTCCACCGCCATCAACTCGCTGTCAGGATCTAGTAGGCGTGGGGGCTAGTTTTTCCCTCTTGGCACCCAGGATTCGGGATTTGTGCGGCCAACGCTCTGGGCGAGATGAGCCGTGGATAAGAGGTATGTACCTCCACTCCCGCAGCCAACCCAAAGTGAGCGCCCATGACACCTCAGCCAGAGACGCAGACTCCCCGCCAAGATGGCGCAAGGCTGGAAGCTGTTTTTTTCCCTGTGCCACCCGGGTTCAGGATTTGGTATACCCAGCAGTTATATACAGAGTGAGAGTTTTTCTCTCTGAGCAGGGTTAAACGTACTTTCTCTCTTCTCCAAGGACAGTACTATGAGTATGTTCAGTTTCTCTCTTCCCTTTGTCTCTCCAGCTCTGCACGCTTGCCCAGTGTTGGGCTGGGGCTCCTGCCTCCCCTGGTCAACTAGGGCTGGCCCGTTTTCTCCCGGGTTCGCACTTACTCCCTCCGGTATCTTTGAGATTGTCTTCATTCTGGAGTCTATGTTTTCTCCTTCCACTCTTTTTACTTATTAAGGTTTTTTTATTTTTGAGAGACAGAGAGAGACAGCTCGAGCAAGGCAGGGTCAGAGACAGAGGGAGATATAGAATTCAGAGCTGACTCCAGGCTCTGAGCTAACTGTCAGCACAGAGCCTGACACAGGGCTCAAACCCACGAACCCTGAGATCATGACCTGAGCCGAAGCCGGATGCTTAACTGACTGAGCCACTCAGGTGCCCCTCTCCTTCTGCTCTTGCAGGTGGGAGTAATGTCCTTCTCTGTTAGATAGATGTGGAAGACAAAGTTTACAGCGCTCCCTTCCTCTCCGCCATCTTGGCTCCTCCCCTGATCCAGAGAGGAACCTTTTAAAAAGACGTTCCTGCCTGGCATGACAAATACTTCTTTGCCCAACATTTATTCTTTCCATTTTCCTGTGAATGTATTTCCCCCTCTTTGAAATTCTACATTCTCTACACCTCACCATAAGTCACAATGGTACCTAAGCATCATTTGCCTGACGCTCATCTTGTTGATGTTCCTATCCTTAAGCCTTTTTTCTCTTATGAATCTGTCTTATAATAGGTCGATTACTAGGGCAGCCAAAGAATCAAGAATTGATGAAGAAAAATTTTTTCCTGTCCTACACATTCAATCTATTGTTGAGAAGTAACCTTGGTGCTTCAGAGCCACAGGAAACTGAAGAGAGAGACTGTGGGATAAAGAGGAAC
>NW_021861982.1:0-922 GCF_006229205.1 Suricata suricatta | reverse complement strand
AGAGTTCAGTTGAGTACCAGTGCGTCCACATAGGTGAGGAAGCTACCCAAGCCTGGGGGAGGAGGCATCTGAAAAGATTAGAGGTAGCTGTGCTGGGCTTTCACATCAGGTCGGGAGTAGTGTCCATTCTCAGCAGACTGACACAGAAACCTCATGATTCCTGGAGCACTGGGAAGAGTACCTGTAAGGCTGTTGGCTCAGTAGTGAAGAGTAACTAACACTGAATTGAAGGCTGCTCTAGTCACACCTGACAAATCTTAAAAATAAACCCCCAAATTATCAAAAATTTCCAATTAACTGCAACTCAGAACCAACTCAAGAATATGTAGAGGAATTAAAAAATGTCTTCCACGTAAGAAGTTAAAGTTCAAACAATATCTGACATTCAGTAAAAGATGACCAGGCATGCACAGAAGCAGAAAAGTACAAACCATAAAGAGGAGGGGAAAACTCAATCAATTAAAAGTGACCCAGCAAAGTGAGACAGAAAAACAAAAAACAAAAAACTATGCTGGATGAGGACATAGCATTAGAAACTATCCCAAATGAAATGATAATTAGATCACTGAACATGGCCACATAATACATGTATAATTGGAGGCCACAAAAGAAGGGGAGGAGGTGTACAGAAAATATATTTGAGGATGTAATGACTGAACTGTTTCTGAATTTGTGTAAAAGTGTACCCACAAAATATAAGAGGCTCAATAAAATCCAACCATGAAGAAATGAAGAAAATGGCACCAATATGTATAATAATTAAATTATTCAAAACCAGTGATAAAGAGAAGTCTTAAACAGTGTAAGATGACACATTCTGTACAGAGGAACAGACCTAAAAATATGGCAGATTTTCTGTCAGGAACAATGTAAGTGAGAAGAGAGTTATGAAACATCTCAGAGTACTGGAAGGAAAAAAAAA
>NW_021861981.1:0-922 GCF_006229205.1 Suricata suricatta | reverse complement strand
AGCTGCCTCCAAAAGAAAACCATTCTTCTTAATGGTCATATAATTAAAATTGGAAAAATACATTTTTTACAGAGCTCTTTGTAAGTAAAAATTACCTGTGGGGAAACAATATGAGGTATTTCCAGTTGAAATGTTTTTCTCAAATAAAATTCATTCTCTCTTTCAATGCCTTCATCAACTATCATCAATAAGCATTTGTGCCAACTACTTATTAAAAGATGAGAACACTCCATGCAGTTAAAAGAAAGTAAAAATTTAAATTTCTTTCTTCTCTTTTACTTTTAATTAACCACCAATCATTTTACTGTGTATATTCATTCTTTCATACATAGTGTGATGGCTGACCCTTAAGAGTGCAGATAAATTAAGAAACGCAAAGCTACAACTCCTTTAGCAATTAAGAAACTAGGCTGGTATTTTTTTCATTTATTTTATTTGCATTGAATCAAAAAAGTAGTTGAAGAATGCAAGCACTTTGATCCAACCTTCCAGGAAGTACTTTGGAATTGACACTTAGCCCCTTATGGCTGAATTAAAGTGGTATTAAGAGAATAATAAAAATCTATAAAAGTTTAACTTAATATAATACAATTCTTTCTGCATCATACTTTCTTTACTGTGATCAGATTTTCAATAACCAGCCACAAAAACATAATTTGGGAGCCTTGTGGATTTTATTGCAATGGAAATGGGACAGTAAAGAAGACAGATGCTTCACTTATTGGAAATGCCATGACCAGGTACTTTCCCTTATATTATTTTATTAATCCTTCAATAATCTCCAGAAGTTGAAATCATTGTGTTTTCTATAACAGAGGCTCAAAATATCATTTATTTAGTACATATTATATAGGCTAAGTGACTCATGTACATTGTTTATTGAATACACTTAATTATCTTAGAAGGGAGATGCCATTATATT
>NW_021861980.1:0-922 GCF_006229205.1 Suricata suricatta | reverse complement strand
CATACAGAGCCAGTGCCTGGCCCCTCCATCCTTCCTCCAGGTCTGATCACCCCTCACATCCTTCTAGCTCCCTCACCCCACACCGCCAAGCTTCCCAGAGACTTCCAGAGCTCCGCTTCCTTGGAGCCCACAGGCCATCTGTCTGCTCATCCCTCTCCATCCCCAGCCCCGTGGAGCACCCACTCAGCAGCACCCTCAATCTTCATCACCCGCCCCCACCTTTGTGTTCCACCTGGCAGAGACCCGCCCTCCATCTTCTCCACCCTGCCTTCCAGTCACCCAGTCACCACACCTCGGAGGCCTGTCATGGGGCCCGCAGACCAAGGCTACTCTGAGAGCAATGGCCCCCACCACAAGAGGGCGCCATTTCCCACCCTGACTTCCTGATGGAGCCAACTGGCAAACACGTATCAACATTGGCAGCACATTGAAATCACCTGGAGATGGAAGAGATTCTAACACTGGGGTCATCTGGATTTTAAAAGCTCCCTAGAGGATTCTAAAATGTCCCCTCGCCACACCCGGGAATACTACTCAGCTGTTGAAGAAATAAACGACTGATAACATGCTACGTGGATGAACCTCAGAAACATTATGCTAGATAAAAGAAGCGAGACACACAAAAAAGTACATGTTATATAATTCTATTTATAGAAAGTTTCCAGAACAGGCAAAACTATCGTGCCAGCAAATGACCCTGGGGCCAGGGGTGGGCCCTACTACAAACAGGTGCAAGGGAAACTTGTGGGGTGATCACGTGTTCCAACCCTGGATTGTGGTGATGCCTGCATCACTACAGAAATTTGCTAAAAATAACTGGACTGTACATTAACAACGGATGAACTGTATGGTATATAAATTATATCCCAGTAAAGCTGTTAAAAGTGGTGGTGGGGGGGGAACCCAACTTAAAAAAAAAAAA
>NW_021861979.1:0-922 GCF_006229205.1 Suricata suricatta | reverse complement strand
CCGTCAGGAGGACTCGCCGGCTCTCCCGAGCCTCCTATTTCTGTAGGAGGAGAGGGTGGGGGGAGAAGAGGGATCAGGAAGCTGTAAGAAGAGGCATTCGAGACCGAGACCCAGCGAGCGGCCGGAAGGAAGAAGTGAGGACCCATCGGTCAGGTGACCGGCCAGCGCCTGTGAGCATCTCGGTGGGGATGGAGGAGGGGGACGCCACGGAAGAGAAGCCACGGAGAAAATGAATTCACGGGTGACCAATCATATGATGGAGCTCACCAGGGGGCAAGTCCAGACAGCAGCATTTGACACCCCCCCCCAAATGAGAAGGGCGTGGGAGGAGTGAGGGTGGCCGGGAGGAGTCTGACCCCGCTCCGGACGCATGCTCTGTCTGTGAATCAGCAACTCCAGAGCCCTCTTCCTAACATGGCCCACCCGAGACAGACCCGCTGAGCCCCCCAAGGACTGCGCTGGCCACCCCAGAGCCCAGCGCTCAGCCACACACCTGCAGTCACTGGGCACTGATGCCTGGCAGATGTCGACCGGGAGGGACCCAGGGAGGCAATGCACTTTGGGGCTGAGCGTTGGGGGTGCAGCAGGCTGGGTTCCAGCCCGACTTTCACACTCACCTTGACTGAGCAAATCACTGAACCCCTGGGAGTCTCCGTGTCTTTACCCTTAAAGGAGACGGTCAAGAGGGAGGTGTGAGAGGTCAGCGAGATGGCGTGCGTCCCGCATTTGGCCAGGGCTGGCCACAGCGCCGGGCTGTGGTCACTACTCATTGCAGCGGGCTCCTCCTCCTCCCCCTCCCCTGCCTTCAGAGACGCGAACCTTCAGTCTGAGGGAGGAAGGAACAGGTGACAAGCAAGCGTGTGGCCAGCAGGAAGGTAGCCACTGCCCGGGGTGACCTTCTCTGACCGGTGCCTGTGCCGGC
>NW_021861978.1:0-922 GCF_006229205.1 Suricata suricatta | reverse complement strand
AATTAGTGGGTAGTTATTTTTATTCTATCTTTAGTGAATGAACATTCTACTTTCATTTTCATTTTAAGATCCAATAAATGTTAAAGTATGTGTGTCTAAACCTTTTTTTCTTACTTTCTCTGCAATTCTCAACTTTCCTTTTTTTATTTATATTTCCCTCTTCTAAACTGGATGGGCCACATTATAGATGTGTTACTCTATAAGTGTTGAAGCATAACCTAAAGTTTTGGTAAACCTCCTGGGAACTTCCCAGGAATAATCTGAAACCAGCTCCTGAAAGCAGAGGACCGGTAGAGACCAAATAAAGAGGTAGGCCCCTCTAGGTTAGTAGGTTACCTTTAATAAGAAAAGAAATATACATTTGAAGCATGTTTGGGGGAGCAGGGTGGGTCTCTGAACCCACCTGCCAAATCCTGAATGTTTTTTAGAGGCCTTAACCAAGTTTAGTCACATATGCCATACAGGTGTTCTTAATACACATCACTATATCAAGGCTAGTGTTCAGAGGAGCCTTTGGGAGCAGGAAAAATAAGTGGAACCCAAGTTCCAAGGACAAGGTAATGGGTGAGGAGCCTCCTATTGCTGGGGTCCAGTTCCCAAGGCTGTCACATCTTTTTGATGACCTTCTTCAATACTAAACTACATACAGGAAATTGAGGCACCTGAGTGGCTCAGTTGATTAAGCATCTGACTTTTGACTTCATCTTAGGTCATGATTTCATGGTTCTTGACTTCAAGCCCCACATCAGTCTCTGCACTGACAGCATGGAGCAGACTTGGGATTCTTTGTTTCCCTCGCTGTCAGCCTCTCTCTCTCAATCTCTCTCTCTCTCTCTCTCTCTCTCTCTCTCTCTCTCTCTCTCTCTCTCTCAACTTTAAAAACTGAAATAGGGAGCCTGGATGGCTTAGTCAGTTAAGTGTC
>NW_021861977.1:0-922 GCF_006229205.1 Suricata suricatta | reverse complement strand
GACAGCTCAGAGCCTGGAGCCTGCTTTGGATTTTGTGTCTCCTCCTGTCTCTGCCCTTCTCCTCTTCATACCCTGTCTCTCTCTCTCTCACACACATAAAAATAAGTAAAATATTAAAAAATTATTTTTAAAAACTGATTTCTATAAGATGATTGAACCTGTCAATTTTGGTAAAACTTTATTGATTTTAATGATTAATCTGAAGTCTATTGGATTTTCTTTGTAGATGAGCATATTGTCAGTAAATAATGATGGCTTTGTTTCTTTAGGTCCCTTGCACCTCTGCTGCTTTTCCCTGTCACTGTGTCCCATTCCTGGTATCTAATTGTAGGAGTGCTGATCACGGACATGGTTTGTTTCCAACGTGAAAGGCAAAATGGCCACGTTTCATCATCAAGTGTGCTATGTTTTTATATAAGCCGTTTTTATACTAAGAAAGTTTTTCCTATGCCTATTTTGCTAAAAATTGTTTTGAAATTATGAAGTAGGGGCGTCTACGTGGCTCAGTCTGTTAAGTGGCCGACTTCAGCTCAGGTCATGATCTCACAGTTGTGAATTTGAGCCCCATGTCAGGCTCTGTGCTGACAGCTTGGAGCCTGGAGCTGCTTCCGATTCTGTGTCTCCCTCTCTCTGCTCCTCCCACACACGCACGCTCTCTCTCCAAAAATAATAATCATTTAAAAATTAAAAGAAATAAAATTATGAATATAGTTTTTGTAATACTGCAACTGAATCTATTGAGATGATTTTTTATTTTTAAATTTTTCTTTAATATTTTAATATGAAAAATTATACGCATTGACTTTCCAATATGATACCTATCTTGCATTCTTCAGAGAAAAGATGCATCTTAATCATGGTAAAATACCATTCTTCTGTGTGGTACCAGGTCCCCTTCTTGTATTTTTGTGAAGTTTCTCAT
>NW_021861976.1:0-922 GCF_006229205.1 Suricata suricatta | reverse complement strand
AACACAGCAGGTTCCATGTTA
Organism: Suricata suricatta; assembly: GCF_006229205.1. Classification (NCBI taxonomy): domain Eukaryota; kingdom Metazoa; phylum Chordata; class Mammalia; order Carnivora; family Herpestidae; genus Suricata; species Suricata suricatta. Next base: position 901 of record NW_021861976.1, on the reverse strand, counting down.
CATCTAATCCTCTCTTACTTACAATCTAACATTTTAATACAACTTGTCTTCTTTGTTTCTTTTTTGGGTTTTGGTCTGCATACCTTGCTAGGTCTTCTACTGCAAGAACTTTGATTCAAACCTTTGTACAGTGTATGCTTTCTTGGCATGCCCATTGAACAGCTGCATGGATACTTCAACAAAAAATGAAAAATTACAAACTACCTGACATAAGCACTTAGCCAAATAAAAAATCAAAAGCAACTACTGTTGCTGGTTTACTTTCCTGTTCCTCTTAGCTTTGACTTTCTAAGAATTCTATTCACTCCCTTACTTACTGGTTTGTTTCCTTTCTCTCCCACTATATTTTACGCTCTAGGATAAGAAAGATCTGGTTTATTTATTTTTTATAATTTTTTAACACTTCTTTATTTTTGAAAGAGAGAAAGAAAGAGAGGGAGCATGACTGGGGGAGGGGCAGAGAGAGAGGGAGACACAGAATCTAAAGCCGGCTCCAGGCTCTGAGCTTCTGGCATGGAGCCTGATGTGGGGCTCAAACCCACAAGATCATGACCTGAACTGAAGATAAGATGCTAATCTTACTAAGCTACCCAGGAGCCCCAGATCTGGTTTATTTTGTTCACCATAGTGTTCTCAGAATATAATATAGTGACGTTGTCCATAGGGAGTACTAATCACATGTTTACTGAATTAAGTGAATGGATGGGTAGCTGGATGGTTGGATAAAAGGGCTCTGATACCATTTTCTGTATATAGCTCTTGGAGTTTCCTTAAACCCAATCACAGGAGCATACTAGAAGGAATGTGATGTCTCATTCAGCCAGCTGTGGTTTTGGGTGTGGCCAAATGGGAATTTTTCAGACAGAAGGGTATTTAAGAACTATTTTTAGCTTTACAAGAG
>NW_021861975.1:0-922 GCF_006229205.1 Suricata suricatta | reverse complement strand
TAACCTATTTTGAAAAGTTAAAATTGGGAAGGCCTTCTTTTATCCACTAATCAAAAGACTTGAACCTCTGAGTTTGCCTAAATTTGCATAGTGTCTGTATTTGCGTAAAAATGATTCAAACCTAGAAGCCACATGCAGTCTTCTTAAAAGCAATTTCTCAAATTCGTAAAGAATCAACTGGAATCAGAGTGTGAGGAGAAGAGGGGGTCTTAGGTTAGAGGTTATAACTTTGAAGCAAGTGAGGCCTCCCCCCCTGCCCAATGGGACAGAGAATATATGAAGTTAGATTTGGTGCATGGAAAAAGCTAGAAGCTTTATCAAGGAACAACATAGGCATGCAGAAGAGGACTCTGAGTTCATCAAAGAGCACAATAATTTTTTCTGATGGCAAAGAAAACACCAGATAGAGAAGGGTGGTACTGAATCATGCATAAATTACATGGGCATTCAAGGTCAACTGGGCACGGACCTCACTTCTAGCATTCCCCTTGCAGTAACCCAGACTCTTTACCGTTCCCAGCAATAGGAGCTGTTGTTTCCAAGCCTCCAGTCACATGCTATGACTCCTTTCTTTTCTCCTGCTCATTTTTTAAATTCTATTCATTCTGTAAGGTCTGGCTCTGGCCCTAATTATTCCACAAATCTTAATCTTCCTCTGTTTCCTACTCCACTTGTGGTCTGTACCATACCTTTTAGCACCTAAACCACATTTCACTTTATACTGTTTACTATTGTTTGGTGATTTTCCTATCTTCCAGTTAATTTACTAAGCGAAATCTTTGCCGAGTCAGGTACCATGCAAAATGCCGGGCAGACAAAGGCAAAGAAGACCAGCTCAGACCCTGTCATCACAGAGACGTTACAGTAAGGAGCAGAGAGAAAAAGGATGGAACCAGGAGGGAACCTTTTGAAGCACAGGAGA
>NW_021861974.1:0-922 GCF_006229205.1 Suricata suricatta | reverse complement strand
CCGTCAGGAGGACTCGCCGGCTCTCCCGAGCCTCCTATTTCTGTAGGAGGAGAGGGTGGGGGGAGAAGAGGGATCAGGAAGCTGTAAGAAGAGGCATTCGAGACCGAGACCCAGCGAGCGGCCGGAAGGAAGAAGTGAGGACCCATCGGTCAGGTGACCGGCCAGCGCCTGTGAGCATCTCGGTGGGGATGGAGGAGGGAGACGCCATGGAAGAGAAGCCACGGAGAAAATGAATTCACGGGTGACCAATCATATGACGGAGCTCACCAGGGGGCAAGTCCAGACAGCGGCATTTGACACCCCCCCCCAAATGAGAAGGGCGTGGGAGGAGTGAGGGTGGCCGGGAGGAGTCTGACCCCGCTCCGGAAGCATGCTCTGTCTGTGAATCAGCAACTCCAGAGCCCTCTTCCTAACATGGCCCACCCGAGACAGACCCGCTGAGCCCCCCAAGGACTGCGCTGGCCACCCCAGAGCCCAGCGCTCAGCCACACACCTGCAGTCACTGGGCACTGATGCCTGGCAGATGTCGACCGGGAGGGACCCAGGGAGGCAATGCACTTTGGGGCTGAGCGTTGGGGGTGCAGCAGGCTGGGTTCCAGCCCGACTTTCACACTCACCTTGACTGAGCAAATCACTGAACCCCTGGGAGTCTCCGTGTCTTTACCCTTAAAGGAGACGGTCAAGAGGGAGGTGTGAGAGGTCAGCGAGATGGCGTGCGTCCTGCATTTGGCCAGGGCTGGCCACGGCGCCGGGCTGTGGTCACTACTCATTGCAGCGGGCTCCTCCTCCTCCCCCTCCCCTGCCTTCAGAGACGCGAACCTTCAGTCTGAGGGAGGAAGGAACAGGTGACAAGCAAGCGTGTGGCCAGCAGGAAGGTAGCCACTGCCCGGGGTGACCTTCTCTGACCGGTGCCTGTGCCGGC
>NW_021861973.1:0-922 GCF_006229205.1 Suricata suricatta | reverse complement strand
GCCAGATCTTACATTTCATTGCTTTGTATTTCATTTACTTGGATTTTGTATTTCTAAGAGTCAGGAGAATTAGTTTACATGTACTTTAAATTTGATACATTAAAATAATATAATAAAATAATTTAAAAATTCCATAAGAATATTTTATTAGGTTTATACCATCTTTACATTTTGAGAAACAAATATATGTACATCTTAACTATATTTAGATATATATTAATGTTATTGCTAATTGTGATAAATTTCCAGATTCTAATAGAGATTTATTTAATAGTGTGAATGATGTTTTGATTAGATACTATTTATCATAACAAACCATATCTTTACTTATTTATAAGATATTTGGGGATGAATAAAGTTATACCAATTTATTTTTTAACCTCTATTAAGATGGCTTTTATTAGTTATTAGTTTGTTAATTATTTATGTTGAATTATTGCTATAGTTGATTATACAAATTGGCTTTGTAACTACCCTATAATAAGCCTTATTTAGCTATAGTACACTATCCTTTTAGTATATTACTGGATAGGCCACTATTTTTTCTGGTATTATTTGTCTGAATGCTCATATATGACATGAATTTATAATATTACTTTCCATGTTATATTATCAGTTATATATTACAGATTATATTATATTATCAGTCTTTGCTATTTGAGATTTATGATCATAAAATTAATAACAAAGTATTTCACCTTTTTATTGATGTTGGACTAGATTACTTCATCAGCGCTTTGAATGTATGAGAACATTTTCATGGTGTCATTTACAGATGCAGTTATTTAACAGAATATACTGAGCCATACTTATCTCATGAATATATTTTAAGTACTCTATTTTTTCTTGAATTAATAAGAATTTCTCAGAAAAACTCATTAATTTTTAAATAAGAAAATGTTGCTGTATCTGCTTTAGAATA
>NW_021861972.1:0-1833 GCF_006229205.1 Suricata suricatta | reverse complement strand
CTTTATGTAGAGATGAAGCCCCACTTGTAACATCTGACTCGTGACCTAGTCACCTGGGGTGTAAAGTAACACTCCCATTTGGGATAAAATTTCTTGTCGCCATGAAGAAAAAGAGTTGGAAAGAGTAACATAAGGACAAAAAGTTCCTGAATTGTGTCCCTCATCTGACCATTTTAGAATTTGAGTGTTTTTTGCCAAGCGTAACAGAAGCATTAGAGTTGGCCATGCTGACGGCCAATCTCTTCCTACCATGCAGGGGACATCCTTGAAAAGATGAATCTGTAATACTTTAGTGGACCTGGAGGCCTTAATATACTGTGTCCAAAAGGCCATATCGCTAGACCGAAAGCCGCATCCTCCTCTGGGGGCATTAGTGGCATCCTTTCCTATGTGATAATGAGGCAATAATAGTAACTGGGCAATTCTCTGATCTCTAAAATGTGCTTGGTGAAAGGAGGAGGAGACACCAACCCCTTGATCTCTCCCTGATAATCAGCATCAATGACCCAAGGGGTTATAGTGATGCCCTAAAGGGAGATGGAGCTCCGTCCCAATATTCGTCAGACTACCCCTGATGCCGGGGCCCTTTATACCGGTGGGAATAGTTACAGGAGGTGAATCAGGCGTTAGTATCCTGCAGGTGGTGGAACGGAGGTCCAGTCCTGCGCTGCCTGGCATTCTCCTGTAGAGCTTATAGACAGATTGAAATTGGAGAACCGACTGTGAGGGCTGAGCGATGTTGCCCCAATTAGTGTCGTGGCCGGGAGCTGGCCCCTGAATCTGTTCCCCTGTTCCTCAGATTTTTGGAGATTGGTCCCCAGTGGTTGGCCATTTTTGTGAAATTTTGATTTCCATCTTTGGCCCAGTGAAAGCCCTTTTGAACTTAGGGCACATAGTTCTGGGCACGTTGTTATTATTGATGACCTGAGGAACAGGTGCGCTTGGCAGGGAGGTAACTGCTTTTTACTTAGGGCAGTCTCTACTGAAAGGCCCCTCTTTCCCACAAGAATAGCAATTAGACCTTGAGGAGGGGTTTTCGCTCTTTGTACCTCCTGACTGCCTTAAGGACCTGACACATTAAGGGTCTGTTTCTCCCATTGAAGCTGCTGTGGTAGCCACGGCCTGGATAAAGGCTGGACTTACATCTTCAAATTGATTGACATGATCAGTTAAGGTGCCTGTTTTTACGATAGGCCGTAAAAAGGACTGGCAGGCAGAAGAGGCATTTTCAAACGCTAGTAGTTTAATGAGAATGTCCACGGCCTCATCATTAGTTATCACTCTAACAGCTTGTAGTCGTCTGGTAAATATCCTCAGAGCTTTCATCTGAACGTTGTCTGATTTCTCCGAAGGTAGCAGCCCTGCCTGTTGCGACCGGCAAAGTTCTCCATGCGTGATAGGCAAAATCAGTGACCTGTTGGAGGTTTCCTGGTCAAGATACATCTGAGCTTGAGCAGTGTCCAAACGACCCTCGCCCAGAAGGTTATGAAGAGCATTGTCTCTCCTATTCGACCTTTTGTTTACTGCTGCTCTTTTCCTAGTTAGCTCATCATATTCTGCTTTCCATAGCAGATATTGGCCTCCTGACAGGCATGCTTCTGCAACCTGAGTCCAGTCCTGAGGCGTCATCCAACGGGACATAGGGGCCTCTAGCAATGTGAGTGTATAGGGTGCAGGTGGCGCATATTCGGCACAGGCAGTTTTTAGTTCCTTAACCATCTTATAGGGAAGAGGTCCCCAAGAAGGGTCCTCATCAAGTTCTCCCTTAAGAGCAACGGGGACGCAGAAAACAAAATCTGTATCGCCTTTCTGCCTCTCTAATGGCAGCTCTGA
>NW_021861971.1:0-922 GCF_006229205.1 Suricata suricatta | reverse complement strand
GTCCTAACTGTGGAGTCTCGCTTACTTAAGTATATAAAAGCATATATTGGGAGGGGGAGTACAGCGGAGTGCATGCAGCTTTAGCAATCCCTTTGCTACTCCACATTTCTGCCTTCAGAAGAGGGATAGTATATGAGTAACTGAGGAGAATTTATGTAGGTTTACATTTCTATTAATTTAAAAGTAAAAGAAAAATCAAGTTTATTGAAAGTGACTTCAGTGATTAGTACCTTCTCACAAAAACTCCCCCAGAAGACACCTTTTTCTTCACTCGCCTCTTATCTTTGCTTGACTCCGAAGACCCCTCTTCCTACAAAGGAGAAAAGGGTCAAATGAGAGATGTGCTCTAGACACAATTTCGTCTTTCTACACTATCTGTTCCAAAAGAAGTTTTGCTATACTATTATTTTCAACTCTGGGTTAAAATTCTTCTAGGATGTTGTGTAAATAAATTCTCAAATCTGAAGTATCAGTGCATCATACTGTGCTGACTCATGGACTTAGGTAGGAGACACCTAGAGAAATCAACCAGTCCTGGCTCTGCCTGGTACATCCCCAAAAGAGAACCGCTCTATTTCTGCTTTTTTCTTAGCCTGTCACTTCTCAGTATACTGCTACATGATGCGCACAGTCTTAGAAGGTCATTGTCTGGATTCTTTGCAAGCCTGGTAGTGCTAGGAACCACATCTCCTGGTTCCTCCCATCCCTTCCATCCACATGTCCTCCATTCCTTCCTCTGTTCACAACATCCTTCTACTGCCCTTGTCTCTCGCTCTCCTGCCTGCCACCGCAGTTTCCAAATATTTCTCATCCGTCACGGTATTCTCGGGACCTAGCACAGAAGATTCACTTAATGCCACAAGAAGGAGCAAGAGAGAGCTAGACAAGACCGTGATGCTCAGTGGATGCTGATCATCTATGA
>NW_021861970.1:0-922 GCF_006229205.1 Suricata suricatta | reverse complement strand
TCAGTTTTTGCCTAAAGGGTACACTCAATATTTTAGCATTTTACAAAAGTGCCTTCCTAATCTGGTCACAACTTTGTCCATGGTCTTATGCCTCACTGCTTCTTCTACCCTCTCTTCTCTCCAGCAACTCATGTGTTCTGAGAATAACGTCTTCTCGGTGTTGCCTCTCTCTGTCTGCCTGCAGTGTCCTTCCTGACTCATCTTTCAAGGTCTACATCACATCAAACAATCTCAGAAGCCTACAGGGACAGGGAAACAATGCAAATGAGAAGAATGTGCTGGTGGATGCATATTAAACACACAGAAATAACACTTGCAACAAGAGATATGCTTCATCCCATTTTTTTCTTAACATTTTCTCTCTTCTTAGTTATTCTTTTAGTCAAAAGAATTGTGATAGAAACATAATGATCAGCCTAGGCTTATCACTCCTATGTGGGGAAAAGGCTGCAGTATTGTCATATCTTCAATTTCCTTTAATTTTTTTCAGAAGTAACTAGAAACCCATAGTTTTGTAGAGTTTTTTGTCTTATTTTTGGTGTCTTTTGTGTGTTTGTTTGTTTGTTTGTTTTTAGAGAAAGAGATTGGGAGCACACAGGATGGGGAGAGGAGCAGAGACTGAGAGAGAGAATCTCAAGCAGGCTCCACGCTCAGTGCGGAGCCAGACGTGGGGCTCAGTCTCACGACACTGGGACCATGATCTGAGTTGAAATCAAGAGTCAGACGCTCAAATGACTGAGGCAGCCAGGTGCCCCAGACATCCATAGGTTACTATGAAGCATCCCATTTTTTTTCTATTTAAAAAAAAATTTTTTTTAATGTTTTTTATTTATCTTTGAGAGACAGAGAGAGACAGTGTGAGCAGGGGAGGGTCAGAGTCAGAGGGAGACACAGAATCTGAAGCAGGCTCCAGGCTCTGAGC
>NW_021861969.1:0-922 GCF_006229205.1 Suricata suricatta | reverse complement strand
CATTTAATTTTCATAACTCTATTAGAAATTCCATTATTATCTTTATTTTACAGATGAGAAAACTGAAACTTGAAAAGTTAGATAACTTGGTTTAAGTAACAAAGATAAAAAGAACCAAAGGCAAATTCAAATCCAGGTCACATGCCTCTAGAACTCAGAATCGTGATCAGACAATCTATATGTTGATCCCAAGTATGGTAGGAAAGCCAGTGTAAAGGCTAAGACTGGAAATGAATCACCATCAAGTGATGAACATCTACTGAACTGGGTAAAACCAATCTTCAATAAAGGAGAGCACATGGCAATGAAAAAACATAAGTAAAGGACCAATGGAAATTTGGAATTACCTTGGAAATATGATTGTCAGTCTTTGGTCTGAGAAAGCAACCTGAACAACTTGGTACAGCAGAAAGGAGGAGAACTCATAAAGGAGATCTGGACTTCCTGCTAAGAAAGACATGTTGTAGCTTGAATGATTAATTGGCAAAATAAAGAGGATGTGCTATATTGCTACTCTTAGTCAGTGAAGTAAGTCACTTTGTATATATAAAACTAATCTATAATGTAAACTCATATACATTAGTGGAATATATACTCATATACATTAGTGGATTGTGGATTCATAACTGCTTCTTAGAGGAAGGTGGAGATGCTTGGATGCCAGCCATAGACTTTTGAGTCGTTGGGATAAATGGTAACTATACTCTCCCATAATACAACACAGGAAGTATTGTCTAGTAGAAAGGCTACATCTTAAGGCAAAGCTACTATGATATTTCATATTTTCTTACTTTAGTATGTCACTTTGAATCAGAGATTAGTCAGTAACTTATAACCTAGTGTAAGCTTTATAATCTTTAGTTTTTTCTGTTCATAATTTATTTAGCACCGATTTTTAAAAATTTGAAGCATCTTGCTACTC
>NW_021861968.1:0-922 GCF_006229205.1 Suricata suricatta | reverse complement strand
GGGTTATACACTGTCCAGAGCCTGACACTCAAGGAAATGCTTCCAGTATATGCTGCGTGCATTCTGCTATTGTGTTTTGACTGTTCATGAAACTGGTCAGTCCTCTGCAGAGCTCCTTCTTTCTTGCAGTGGGGAATGTTTAGAACTTTATGTAGAGGTGTTTTGATTTTTTTGTTAGAATAAGCCTAGAAAAAAAAAAAAGCCTGATCCTAAAACAAGAAAAAAGAAAAGGGAATGAAAAGAACTAAAGAAACAATAAAACTATAGGGCTAATTCCAAAGAAAGAGGAATAAAAGAAAAAGAAAAGAAAAATTGAAGCCTTATCAAAAAAAGAGAGAGAGAAGGAAATTAAAGAAATAGACATGAAACTATGAGCCTGATTACAAAGAAAAAAAGATGAAAGAAAAGAAAAAAGAAGAAAAAACTAGGCCTAGTTTTGTTTCCACCAGAACTGCAGGTGTCATTGGAGAACTCAATTTTCAGTAAACTTGTGCATGTGAGGTCCTGTTTTTGCTGGTCTTCTGGAGGAGAGACCCACTGTGTTGGCTCAGAGTCAGGCTTTCCCCAGTAAATAAGCAGTGCCAGGCACAGGGTTTGGAGTTTGATATGAGCAGGACCCTCCTCCACTGAAGGACACTGTTCTGTTCTGGGAAGTCCCACCACACTGGTGTTAAGGGTAAAATGGCACCACCCCAATTTCTCATCCCCAACATGGGACTCACACCCCCCACTCTTCAGGCAGCCTTCACAGAATAACAAGGGCAGTTAGCCTGCCCTGTGTCACAGCTTTCCAGCATTTCTCTTTGGCCCATTACTGGGACTCAAAACCAAATTCTTTTTTTTTTTATATTTTATTGTCAAATTGATTTCCATACAACACCCAGTGCTCTTCCCCACAAATGCCCTCCTCCATTACCACCAC
>NW_021861967.1:0-922 GCF_006229205.1 Suricata suricatta | reverse complement strand
TGAGTTCCTTTTGTCAAGGTCACCAAGGCAACAGGTGACTAGAACCCTTAGTGTTAATCCATAACAGTCGCCCTCCAGAATCTGTACTGTGACATCCCAGGATGCTTCTGGGTTGTCCCTGCCCAATGCCCCTCCAGAGTGCCCTCCTTGTCTGTGGTCCCTGCCGGCTCTGATTCCACCAGCTCTTACTTTTAATGGGACAATTTGCTTGTGGTAATCCTTGCCTCCTCCATTCCAGCTTTTACTTGTGGGAAAGAGTTGTCAGCATTTCTACTCAAACCGATTCTTTGCCTTCTTTTGGAATTTCACCCTTCCTGCCTCCTTAGATATTTATTTTTTAAGCAATACTTACATAGCACTTATTATGTATCAAATATACTTTTAAGTGTTTCATATGCATGCATTCTGGGATACTTTTCGTTCTACGGGCCCTACCATTTAGTTACTATAAGGATTCCCATTTCACAGACGAAAAACGGAGCCGGAGAGATATCTTTCCAGTAATCACATAGCCTGGAAAGTATGGATCTAGTGTTTGAGCCCAGGCAGTTGAGCTCCAAACAAACAGCTGATGCTGTCTCTCTTTATTAATCATCTATTTCTATCCAGGATCTTCAAACAATCTCTCTTTCTCTGTCTCTCTGTCTGTTTCAGTCTCTATCTCCTTGCTCTTGCTCTAATTTTAGCTCTACTCTACACCTCCCCCTCTATCATCAACACCTTTGACAAATCCCTTTTATGTGCCTGAAAATTCATGGATATCTGCCATGTAATTCATCATTTCTATTTCTCATAAGAAACAAATGGACAGGGGCACCTGGGTGGCTCAGCGGTTGGGTATCTGGCTTCGGATCAGGTCATGATCTCATGTTCGTGGGTTTGAGCCCTGTGTCAGGCTCTGTGCTTAGAGCTAGCTCAGGGC
>NW_021861966.1:0-922 GCF_006229205.1 Suricata suricatta | reverse complement strand
AAGCATGTAAATGGGAAACTCATGCCAACACGATTTATGGCAGTTTCTCTCCTCCTTAGGAGGATCATTCTCCACTTTGATTTCTTCTAGATTACATTGTATGACAGTTCATAGAAGAGCTTCAGGAACTGAATAAGGTGCCAAATTTTAGTGAAAATATGTAGGTGAACTAAAATTATATGTAATTGTGTTTTTTTTTAAACTTTTTAAAATTATTTATTCTTATTTTCCCTATGGTCCTGTAATTGAACCCCCAAAGTAAATGTTATACACTCTTCATACTAATTTAGATTCCTTCTAACACTAGAATTGTGCTTAGAAAAGCAAAAGTGTTCTAGGATAAATCTGTGAAATAGAAAGAAAGCAGTTTATTACAGAAAATTCTCAAGTGCGTCACAAGCCACATGAATGTTAAATGTGGTTCTTCTGTAAATTGTTGGGGGCTTCTTTTGATACCACACCTCGTCTCTGGGCTTTCTCTGGCCACCAGGCCTCTTCTCAGGGAGCTGTGGGGAAGGGAATGCTTGCTTCTGGAAAGGAGGGCATATTACTGACATTGGTGAGAACTGGGAGACTGGATTTGTTGGTGTTGTGCTGGTGAGTAAGGAGGCCTCGCCTGTACGCCTTGGTGAACAGGTGAAATAACTTAGATCTAATAAGAGTTCCCAGGGACATTGACCTCAGCCACAAAAAGAGCAATGGTAGAGAGTGATCCATTGTGTAGAAATGGACTGTGGGTCTGTGCTGGTCAATTCCTATCACTCCATCTTGCACTGCACACTACATTGAAAGCTGCTTCATCAGCTGTAACACCTACTATTCACATAATGGCCTAGCGTCTCGAACTGTTGATAGAATGGTATGCGCAATGGGGTGCCTGGGTGGCTTAGTCCATTGAGGGTCCGATTCTTGATTTCAGCTT
>NW_021861965.1:0-922 GCF_006229205.1 Suricata suricatta | reverse complement strand
GAATTATACTCATACCTTTTGATTTTCTAAAAAAATTGTTTTCAAAAGTTTATTTTAAATAAAGGGACAACATTTATTCGATTCAAAAAATAATAAGTAACTAGGTAATTGGTGTTAAATAGCTTAATGTTCTTTTTTTTAATTTAATTTTTTTAATTTAATTTAGTTTTTGAGAGACAGAGAGAGAGAGCATGAGCAGGGGAGGGTCAGAGAGAGAGGGAGACACAGAATCTGAAGCAGGCTCCAGCCTCTGAGCTGTCAGCACAGAGCCTGATGCAGGGCTCAAACCCACATACCGTGAGATCTGACCTGAGCCGAAGCCGGACACTTAACAGACTGAGCCACCCAGGCACCCCTAAACAGCTTTATGTTCTTGAAATAAGTGAAAATGAAAATATAAAATATAAAATTTAATGGGATGCACCAAAAGCCGTTCTAAAAGGAAAGTTTATAGCAGGAAATGCTTATATTAAGAATTTAGAAAGATCTCAAATAAACAACCCAACTTTATACCTCACGGAACTAGAAAAAGAAAAAATTATGCCTGAATGTAACAGAAGGAGAGAAATAAGTCAGAGAGAAAATAAATGAAATAGAGACTAGAAAAATAATAGAAAGGATCAATGAAACTAAAAGCTGTTTTTTTAAGATAAACAAGATTGACAAACCTTTGAGTAGACCAACTAAGAAAGAAAGAGAAGACAAATAAAATTAGAAATGAAAGAGAATACACTAAAACTGATACTACAGAAATTCTGAGAATTATAATAGACTATTATGAACAATCATATGCCCCCAAATTATATAACCTGGGTAATTATGTATATAATAGATACATTTCTAGAAACACACAACTTAACCAAGACTGAATGAAGAAGAAATAGAAAATCTGAACAGACCCATAAGGAGTTAAGAGATTGAG
>NW_021861964.1:0-922 GCF_006229205.1 Suricata suricatta | reverse complement strand
GTATCCTAAGTGAATGCCTAAATATTGGGAAACAGGATAAAAGAATTGTTGGGAATTATAGGACACTCATGATCCAAGTAGCTTGGAATGTTCTTAGTGTGATGTTATAGGTACTCTTTTCCTTTTTAATAGTTCAGCTTTAAAGCCAAAAGTAGAATGTTATTTACTAAGAACAACTGTCACTTCATCCCCTACAAATCCACACCTCTCTCCCACCCATTACTGAAGAGAAACAATCCTTATGTTCCACCAGGCAGAGATGTTATTAATTCTAGAACACATCAGAAACATAACATGTACCCAATATAGTTTTAAAACTAACAACATTATGGCCAGCAAGGGCTTTGTACTGACCCACATGGAGAAGAGAAACCTCATAGAAGAGACCTTGACTACTTCAGGTACAGGCTTTTGTTAATGGTACACATTCTACTTCCAAAGAGGCACAGAGTAACAAAGCTGTAGAAGGCTTGTTTGTTTATTAACATCTGTTTCTTTTTTGGTCTTACTCTTCTTCTATTGAATGTTCATTCTTGCCTTTTGACCTCTTCCTGGTTATTGAAATTGGCCTTATCTATCATGACCCTGCTGAACCACACCTCCCCACATAATGCTTTCCTGCATTTCTAGTCTATGGACTCTCTAAACAACTAGAAAGCTGGTATTTATAAAATACACATACTATAGAATAAAACTTTATGTCATCTAGTTAAAAAGAACACATATAAACTGATACTTTTTTATAATGTATAAGTCCCTGTACAATCCTTCTTTGGATCTTCAGCTTTGTCACTTCCTGATGTGAATATTACATGCAAGCACCAAGACTTAGCTCATAGTATTCTTTCCAAATCCCCTTAAAAAGTAAATTTACCTCTAATTTCTCTACCCATCTGTCATGCTCATACAGAATAGCACAGGG
>NW_021861963.1:0-922 GCF_006229205.1 Suricata suricatta | reverse complement strand
AGAGTTCAGTTGAGTACCAGTGCGTCCACATAGGTGAGGAAGCTACCCAAGCCTGGGGGAGGAGGCATCTGAAAAGATTAGAGGTAGCTGTGCTGGGCTTTCACATCAGGTCGGGAGTAGTGTCCATTCTCAGCAGACTGACACAGAAACCTCACGATTCCTGGAGCACTGGGAAGAGTACCTGTAAGGCTGTTGGCTCAGTAGTGAAGAGTAACTAACACTGAATTGAAGGCTGCTCTAGTCACACCTGACAAATCTTAAAAATAAACCCCCAAATTATCAAAAATTTCCAATTAACTGCAACTCAGAACCAACTCAAGAATATGTAGAGGAATTAAAAAATGTCTTCCACGTAAGAAGTTAAAGTTCAAACAATATCTGACATTCAGTAAAAGATGACCAGGCATGCACAGAAGCAGAAAAGTACAAACCATAAAGAGGAGGGGAAAACTCAGTCAATTAAAAGTGACCCAGCAAAGTGAGACAGAAAAACAAAAAACAAAAAACTATGCTGGATGAGGACATAGCATTAGAAACTATCCCAAATGAAATGATAATTAGATCACTGAACATGGCCACATAATACATGTATAATTGGAGGCCACAAAAGAAGGGGAGGAGGTGTACAGAAAATATATTTGAGGATGTAATGACTGAACTGTTTCTGAATTTGTGTAAAAGTGTACCCACAAAATATAAGAGGCTCAATAAAATCCAACCATGAAGAAATGAAGAAAATGGCACCAATATGTATAATAATTAAATTACTCAAAACCAGTGATAAAGAGAAGTCTTAAACAGTGTAAGATGACACATTCTGTACAGAGGAACAGACCTAAAAATATGGCAGATTTTCTGTCAGGAACAATGTAAGTGAGAAGAGAGTTATGAAACATCTCAGAGTACTGGAAGGAAAAAAAAA
>NW_021861962.1:0-922 GCF_006229205.1 Suricata suricatta | reverse complement strand
TGTCATTGGCCCAAGGAAACACAGTCCAGAGTAGATCTGGGGGGTCCTCTCTTAGGTCCCAGCCCTTAGCCCCATGCTGATGTCTGAGGGCTCGCTCCTGGGCGGATGTTGCCCCTGGGGTCACATCATTTCCCATCATGTGAACACACTTTAGCATCAGAACAAGAAACTGTAAAATGCCTCAAGGTGGATCAGCAATGAAGAATGCACTTTGTTCCTAGATTAGTCTAGAGGGTTCCATGGTTCAGAATCCAGAGCTAGACAAATCTGAGGTAAAATCTAAGTTTAAGATTAGCTACCCAACTCACTCCAGGCAAATTATTTCATCGCTCTAAACCTCAGTTGTCTTATCTGTAAATGGGAACGATCACCGTGACCACCTCACAGGATTATTTTTGAGAGTGACACACTTAAGTCACCTGGGAACAAGTCTGGAGCAAGGTTCCTGTCCCTACATGTGAACTACTTTTTGCATCCGACCTTTTCAAGGACTTTCCATTCTGTCGATTTCACCAGAAAAGGACCAGCTCATTTGTGATGCGAATTTACGTTTAGAATTGACAGTATTTTCCATAGAAAGACGAATTTTTTATTTCTTTGAGAAAAAGAATCACTTGGAAGGCTCAGATTTTACCTCCAGTGCTTTTTTTCCTCTCTTTTTCTCATATTTCTGTTTCCATAGAGAGGAACTGATAGGCTTTTTGCTACTCGATTTATTTGAACGCCGTAATCTTTCTTTATTGCCTTGCTTTGCTCAATAAACCTGAGGGATTTTGTTCACATTTCCTCTACAGGGTGCCTGGTGTGGTGACAATGGAAAATAGGCCCCGAGGCATTACGCAGTCAGGCCATAACCCTAGAGGCACCCTTTAAACTCCCTGAGCCTCAATTTCCGCTTAGGTTAAAGGAGATTGATTCTACA
>NW_021861961.1:0-1834 GCF_006229205.1 Suricata suricatta | reverse complement strand
TAGAGAAAGAAAAGCTTTGAGCTTCAAGTATGAATATAAACACTTTATTTTGATAAATTCAACTATCATTCCCATAGGGAAATAGACTCGCTCCTTTGGAAAGGATTTTCCAATATTGTTTCCAAAACAACTTGTTTTTATTTCATTTAAGACTATTGAATACTGAAAACGAACTGAGGGTTGAAGGGGGTGGGGGGGAAAAGAGGTGGTGGTGATGGAGGAGGGCACTTGTGGGGAAGAGCACTAGGTGTTGTATGGAAACTAACTTGGGAATAAACTACTTTAAAAAAAAAGATAAATGATGCCAAAGGTTCTGAGCCCCTTCAAGGGCAGAGAGTCAAAATGATGTTTATGGGGGCGCCTGAGTGGCTCAGTCAGTTAAGCATCCAACTTTAGCTCAGGTCATGATCTCTCAGTTCGTGGATGTGAGCCCTGTGTCGGGCTCTGTGCTGACAGCTCAGAGCCTGGAGACTGTTTCAGATTCTGTGTCCCCCTCTCTCTTTGCCCCTCTCCCACTCATGCTCTGTCACTATCGAAAATAAAATAAACATTAAAAAAACTAAATGCTGTTTATGTAATAGATATCTTCAAATAAGTAAAACATGCTAACCAGCACCTTATCATATTGAAAAGGAATTTTATTTTCAGAGGGGATTCATTTGGTTTATAAAGTATAGCCAGTGCAAACTGAATGGTATGTGCATGGGTGACAGGAAAGGAGGGTCACATAGGCCAACTGAACCAGGTGATGTTTTCCTGCTCTGGAGGTAGGAACATCCTCAATAGAACTCTGTGCTGGCAGGCCATTTCACCATTTTTTGAATGTGAGCGAGTCACGTGATCTCTGAGCCTTGGTTTCCTCACCTCTTATATGAAGATACGAATGCTTAGCTGCCGATCTGGGCAGGTGAATTACATAATATTTATGAAATGCTTTGAAAGCCACTAGACCTAAGCCAAGGCAAGTTTTCAAAGATTTATGTGCAAATGATTGATTGTCAAGTGCTCCCAGGAGAAATACGGAAGAGTCAAGAAGGAGTATAAGAAAGGGGAAAAAGAGGGACGGGTGGGTATTTAGGTAACCTTGATCTTGCAGGCAGCTTTGGAGTTCTAATCATGCCAGTTTGTTTCAAGTCAAGGCAAGGTGAATGCAAGTCATTTGTATGGTCTCCCTTCTGGGATAAAAATCCCTTAGCCACTCTAGTGCTCTGTGTATATGAGCAAAGCAGCTCCAGGAACCTACAGGCAGTTTTCCACAGAGAGTCACAGGTAAGTGGGGCAACTTAGAAGCAAACCACCAAAAATGTGAGGGTGTGGGAATTAGGCGCTCAAATGGTAAATGTGATCTGCCAGGATCGAGGTGGGCCCAAGAGGGTTCACTGTAACCATTTTCCTTCACTTTTCATTTTCTTCCTGTATTTTCATTTGTTAACAGTTTTCTCAAAAACTGTCTAGAGAAGGCTTTTTTTTTTCTGCATAGGAGTAGATATAGCCACTGCTATTTAAAATAAAGATGCTTTAATAACTGTGCAAATGATTTATGATTCCAGAACTCAGCATTCAGGCTAAATATTCCATAATAAAATAGCCTTTAAAAATGTTTCAGTTTCCAGGTTAATTTTACAACAAAGAAGAATGTTTTTCTTTAAATAGAATAGATTTCTATCTATTTCTTTAGATAGAATAGATGTGAAAACAGTTCAAGGCAATGTCCATGTTTGTTTGAGTATATAAAATACACATTATATCATCCCTGTCATATTTCAAATAATAATGTAACTTTCACAGAACGTTAAAAAACAAAAGCATTTTTCTCAGGCTTCGCTATCTTTTA
>NW_021861960.1:0-922 GCF_006229205.1 Suricata suricatta | reverse complement strand
CATGTTTTACTTGAAGTGCCTAGACATAGCTCATCCCCACCACTTCCCAGAAGATATTCCCGACACAACTATCCCTCAACTCTAGGTCATCTTTCAACATGTCACCAAAAATAATCCATGTAAAATGGAACTTGTTTCAATCCTTCCCCTCACTTCAAAGTTTTAATCAAGAATATAACTATTTTAAAATTCTCCTTTGCCTATTTTCTCATTTATCTGAGAAAGAAAACCTTTCACAATTGGTCCCGGTCTTCCTTGAAGTCTCATCTATTGCTCCTTTCAAATTCCTTCTCATATCATACCCCAATTTTAGAAACAGCTAATTGCATAAAAGTCCTCAAAATGTCACAGCTTTTCATGTGACCAAGCTTTTTCTCACACCTTTAATATCACAGTTTGACTTCCCTAGAAATGTAACTACTAGTTATATAGATTCCTATTCTTTAGCTAAGGGGGACTTTTACTTCTTGGGTTCCCATAAAAAGTTCCATATTTCTTTTATATATAATTCTCAGTTCTCAGTTATAACTGTTCTTGCATACCTTCCTTCACAATCCTTGAGCTCCTAAGAAACAAGGTATAGTGTTCTTTGTTTTCTCAGATGTCGGGCTGCCAAGTTTTCTGTCTGCCTCAGGCAAGGATTATCTCCCAGTAAACAAGATTTGCATTTAGAGGCTGGAGACTGCCATTTCCTGGTCAAAATAACTTTGGCGTCTGTCATGCTGGGACAGACGTGAAATGGCCAAGGTGCACAAAAGATCAAAACCGTATTTTAGATTATTCAGTGCTAACTCCCCCCCTTCCCAGCATTGCTGAGGCAAATCTAGGCGTTTCTTTTGATATTCATTTGACTCTGTTTACCTGGTAACTGACCTTGGTCAGCTGCTTTGTTTTCCCGCCTTGAAATCTTTATAAGAGACAG
>NW_021861959.1:0-922 GCF_006229205.1 Suricata suricatta | reverse complement strand
CTTCAGAAGAGAAAAGGCTTATGCATAAAAGATATGGGAATGTTTGATAAACACATTGAAGTGGAAAAATACTGTGTCTTATTTTTTTGTCAAATCCATTCTTCCCACTTAATAGGTGGAAAGCTAATTTATTCTTGTGTGTGTGTCTGTGTGTGTGTGTGTTTCCATTGTTGTCTAATTTGAATATGCTTTAAAGACTCAGGTTGCTGTGAAATATCTTTACTCATTCTGGTTCTTTTTATTTCTAAGTACTTCTAATCTTTGCTTTCCATCTATATGATCCACTTGTGCTTATGTGAAAAGTGATAAATATGAAAGAGGAATTAGTTTTCATTGCTATATAAAAAAGAACTCAAAATTTGAAAAAGCTTTGTATTAGAGATTTTAATATTCAAAGATGAAGCTTTACTCTAATAATATACATTTCTCTGAAATATCATACTAACTTTATATTTTATGTGAATTATTATCTTCAATGAATCTAATAATATTCAGACCATTAACTTGAGGTTAGTATATAGGGGAAAAAGTCCAAATATTTTCCTAATTGAAACATCCATCTCCATAATGAACCTTCTCCCAAGAGACTGAAGGAATAATGAGAGTTGATATTGAGGTTTCATGGGAGACAACAGACACATGAATAAACAACAACTCCACAGCAGTAGGGTTAACATCTTTTCTAACATCATAGACTCTGGATGGCTTATTGATTTCTACAGTCTTCAGAGCTCCGCCTCTACTTCAGATAGTTAAAGCAGGACCAGCCTGTTGAATGAAAACAATGAAGTCATCAGCCTAATGAGCAAAATTTGGGACTCTCATCTGTGACTGTCTCCTCATCTGCTTTAAGGGGTCTCAAAAGAGACACGCTAAAGACTAAACTCATTTTTTGAAAATGAACTTTAGAAAAGAGAAATTG
>NW_021861958.1:0-922 GCF_006229205.1 Suricata suricatta | reverse complement strand
GAGTGACAAGAATTCATTCTTTTTTGCGGCTGAGTATTATTCCGTTGTATATACACCACGTCTTCTTTATCCATCCATCCACCAATGGACACGTGGGCTGCTTTGCTGTCTTGGCTATTGTGAATACGCTGCTGTAAGCAGTGGGGTGCACGTGCCTCTTTGAATTAGCGTTCTCGTGTCCTTTGGGTAAAGACGGGGAGCGCATTGCTAGATTATGAGGTAGGTCTATTTTTCACTTTGTGCGTAGCCTCCGTACTATTTATAAAGCGGCTGCACCAGTTTGCATGCCCACCGGCCGTGCAAGAGGCTTCCCCATTCTCCATATCCTGCCGATATCTGCTGTTCCTGAGGTTGTTCATTTGAGCCATTCTGAGAGCTGTGAGGTGGTATCCCATTGTGGTTTTCATTTGCATTTCCCCGATGCTGAGCATCTCTTCATGTGTCTGTTGGCCTCTATGTTACAGTCTTTTTTTTTTTTTTAACATTTATTTATTTTTGAGAGATAGAGACAAATCATGAGCAGGGGAGGGGCAGAGAGAGAGGGACACACAGAATCAGAAGCAGGCTCCAGGCTCTGCAGACACAGAGCCCGACGTGGGGCTTGAACCCACGAACTGTGAAATCATGACCTGAGCTGAAGTCAGACGCTCAACCGACTGAGCCCCCCACGCGCCCCTCTATGTAACAGTCTTAATGCAGTATTGCTTCTTCTGTGGGAACCCACAGTCTTTGCTTGTGTAGCTTCAATTGATTGGGTGAGGCCCACCCAGACTCCCGGAAGTTGTCCACGTACTCAAAGAGTGTAGCTTCAACTATTAAATGTGAGCCACATCTAAAAAATACCTTCCCAGTGACACCTAGTCTGGAGTTTGACCAAACAAATGGGTACCAAGGCCAAGCCAAGTTCGCACAATCAACTGCC
>NW_021861957.1:0-922 GCF_006229205.1 Suricata suricatta | reverse complement strand
ATCAGAGAGCACTGAGAAACCACTGGCGTGTGATGAGAGAGCGTGGTGTGCTTCGATGTGCATCGGAAAGAATGCCTCTCTATATCCTGGGGAATGGAGGCAGGGAAGGGGCAGGGCGCTGAGTCCTGGCTACCACGGCTGTGCACCAGGGAGACGTAGAGAACTGGGACATGGGTCTGACAGAGATGGGAAAAGGCCACGCCTGAGGGATGTTTAGGAGGGAACCCTGAACTTCCTGGAAGGAAGGGGACTGGTTCCCGGTGCATGTGGCTCCTTTGCTATGGAGGCATGGGGTTACTCGTCACTTAGGTAGGAACCATTTAAGGATGTTAGTCTGGGAGAACAGAACAAAATCAGGACTTTGGCTTTGGAGATTTAGTGATCCTTTGAGAAAGTCAAGATGAGATCAAAAGTCAAGATGCACAAGCCTCAGGGTCGGATGAGGGGCTGATAACAATTAATACCATTGCAATTAAGATGGGAACATTTGGGCCCAGATTGGCTGCACTCAGAGCCTGATTCGGCCACTTGTTAGCTGAGGGCTAGGAATCAGGTCCTCAAGATGTCCGTCCCTTACGGCCCTCATCTGTGAAAAAGAGACACTGCCAGCCCTGCATCACAGGATTTATGAGAAGATTAAGGGAATAATACACGAAAAAATCTTAGAACCGTGTCTGGAACAATGTCGATACCCAGGGGTGTTCACTCTTGTCACCGAGCTGCGGGCAGAGTTCAAGCTTGAAACGCTGTTATCTTTGTCTCAAGTGGATCCGGTTCTCCCACAGTGGGAATGGGGGCGGGAGGCACAGTCTTTTAATCCAAATAGTGTCTGAGCTGATCAGGTTCAGTCTTTGGTCGCTTTGTGGGCTGATTGGTACACCCCTTCACCTGGGGTGTGTCCTAGGGCTCGGACTATAGCTGA
>NW_021861956.1:0-922 GCF_006229205.1 Suricata suricatta | reverse complement strand
TTTTTTGATATACTTAATGTAGAAAATTAAGTGTATATAATTTTTGCTATGTAACATTGAAATAAAACTCCATGACTCTACAATGTAAGACTACAGCTAGATGTATGTAGAAACAAACCAAATGAGTTTGAATTTACAGATCTTTATAATGCAGAGTTTTACTGTCATAAAGAATGTATCCTGGGGTGCCTGGGTGGCTCAGTTAGTAAAGCATCTGACTTTGGCTCAGGTATGGTCTCACAGTTGGTAGGTTCAAGCCCTGTATCAGGCTCTGTACTGGCAGCTCAGAGCCTGGAGTCTGCTTCAGATTGCGTCTCCCTCTCTCTCTCTGCCCCTCCACCACTCACACTCTATGTCTCTAAAAAATAAATTAAGATGTTAAAGAATTTAAAAAAAAAGAGTGTTTCCTAATTATTAACAATGTAATATGCCATCCAATTAAGAGTAATGCATGGTAAGGCACTTTTGACTTACCACAATGTATGAATTTTGGGGTAGTTCCTAGTGAGAATAGACTACTTCATGTAGGTAAAATTTAATACATGTTATGAACTTACCTATTTAAGTAATTGGAAATTTGAATTGAACTTTAAGAAGCTCTATGTTAAGCACTGATTGTACATTTTCTAATTCAATTCTTGTAATGGCCCAATGAACTTGATTCATCTTTTATCCTCATTTTAAGGGTAAAGAAACCAAACCCAGTCATTTAAGGCACATCAGCTATAAGTGACAAAACTCACACAATGTCTTATAACACTCAGTTAAATTTTTTTCTATGAAAATTGTTAAACTAAAAGATTTCTATTTGTTTGTTTCTGATTTTGAGAAATTCTTTTAAAAAAAAGAAAGCAGATTCCAGATTAAGAATGAGACTGAAATTGTTAGGAAAAAACAACTTAATAAACACAACTTTTTTTTT
>NW_021861955.1:0-922 GCF_006229205.1 Suricata suricatta | reverse complement strand
TCTTGGAAACTTCTCTGTATCTCTAATGGCCGGCAGGCTGCAAACATTTCAGAAGGAAATATTGGGTCTCTATCTATGTGGGGTATTGGTCTGTCAGCTACAAGGAGAGGAATATTGGCCGGACAGGCAGGGCCCTACGTTCTACTGTGTCCTCTGCCACGAACCAGGTAGGTCACCTTCACCAAGGTTGCAGGGTGCCCGTCTTTGTTAAGAAGCCCTCAGAGTAGATCATCCCTGAAGACCTCTCCAGCTCTAGGACACTTTGGCTCCCGGCTTTGCCCATTCTGGTGATTTTCTAGCTAGTACCTGTTTCTTGGTCACGCTGCCGTCCACGGGGTCCACATATTCAAAGCAGTCTGTCTTTGCCACGCTGTAGACGTGATTCCCCACGGCGAACTGCTGGCCGGTGAAGGACTTGTCTGTGAGCAGAGCCTCCAGGTCCCTCATGATGTAGTATGTCGTCTTGGGCTCTAGCCCCTCATAGTCAAACCTGGTGAGGGAAGGCAGGACACAGGGTGAACGCAAACCTCATCGGAGAACCAGCGACTGGGTGGACATCTCAAGGTCATCTGATCATTGGTTTTGTTTTCATGGAGGAATTACACAGAAAAGCACCCCATGCCTGTTCCCATGTTCTTCTACCTGGCTCTTACAATCCAAGCCTGCTTCACCCCCCCCCCCATCTGCTACCTGGTCTGTATAATGCAGGCCCTATCCAGTAGCCAGAGTGATGTTGCAAAACTAAAGTCAAGTCACGTCCTTTCTTCTCAATCCCTCCCTGAGTGCCCGTCACACTGAGAACAAGACTAACCAAGGACCACAAGGCACTGTGGGATCCGACCCCCCACCCCCACCCCCTTGACTTTGTCCCCCTCTCACCCTTGTTCACTATGCCACAGCCCCACGGGCCTCCCCTCCAGTC
>NW_021861954.1:0-922 GCF_006229205.1 Suricata suricatta | reverse complement strand
CTGACGCGGGGCTCGAACCCACAAACCGTGAGACCATGACCTGAGCCAAAGTTGGCCACTTAACTGACTGAGCCACCCAGGTGCCCCTGCTATTGGAAGTTTTGAAGTAAACCTTAGACGTATCATTTCATCCATACGAACCTCTAACGTATTAGTATTCTTATGTAACTTAATATAAGTATCTTATACTCTACAGACCTCTCTCTCTCCCTCCTTTTATTGAGGAAAGCTGACTTGTTTTATTCTTTGATTCTGTAGTTTCCCAAGTAGATTTTGATAATTATTTTTGTTGGGCGTCCTTTATCATGTTTTCTTTGTCTGCTATTTTCCTCGTAAATTGGTCCTTATCAGAGCAGATCATTTGAATCGAAGGTGGAGTTATATACTTTCATCCAGAGACACATAGTATCTATCGTCTTTTTGTCATGTTAGTGGTCATTGTTGATCATTGCCTGCATTGTTCACATTAGGCTTACGTTAGAGGTTGCAGAATGCTGACTTGCACTTTTTTAAAATTTCTTCTTCATTTATTAGCTGCAAAAATTTCCATAAAGGGAAACTTTCATCATCAATTATTTTGTTATTCTGAGGTGTAGTTCCTATGGGAAGGGCAGAATGATCATTTTTTTTTCTTTGTTTGCATGCATAAAAATATCAAGTCAGTTTCCTAGTACATTTATAAGTCTCCAATGGTTTTTATTTTATTTTTTTTATTTATTTATTTATTTATTTATTTATTTATTTATTTATTGCCTTGGCATGAGAGTAGTGGGGAAGGTATTTACCCTTATGAACTCATGGACTTAACTACCTGGGAATTTTTTTTTATTTTGTTGTTCAAAATGTTTATTTTTATCCAGTGAAAATCTCTTTTTGTTCCTGATTCATTATTACATGAATCCAGTATATTTTGAGAGCTTTC
>NW_021861953.1:0-922 GCF_006229205.1 Suricata suricatta | reverse complement strand
GATAAGAACAGTTTGGTGCCGGGGCACCTGGGTGGCTCAGTCAATTAAGTACCACTTTGGCTCAGGTGATAATCTCCTGGTTTATGAATTTGAGCCCCACATCGGGCTCTGTGCTGACAGCTCAGAGCCTGGAGCCTGCTTCAGATTCTGTGTGTGGTGTTTCTCTCTCAAAAATATATAAACATTAAAAAAAAAGAACAGTTTTGTGCCAAGAAAATTAAAGAGCCAATAAAATTAAAGAGAATTATGGAATAAAGTGAATTCTTAAAAAACGAAAACCTCTTGCCAAACCCAGTTCAAAAACACTGGTGCCTGAACTCAATCAAGCAAATGCATTAAAAAATAATGTTGCTGATAACAGGTCAGGACAATATCAAGAAGAATAAAAAGCACTGTGATCAAGTCAAAGAGGCTGTTAAAGGTCAGAGACAAAAATCAGAAGCAAATGTGTCGCTACATTTGAACACTCGTACTGTTTGAGAGCTCTCGTTCCTTTAGCACTTGTAACTTCATGCAGTCTCCATTTTTTTTAATGTTTTTATTTATTATTGAGACAGAGAGGAACAGAGCATGAGTGGGGGAGAGGCAGAGAGAGAGGGAGACACAGAATCTGAAGCAGGCTCTGAGCTGTCAGCACAGAGCCTGATGCGGGACTCCAACCCATAAACCATGAGATCATGACCTGAGCAGAAGTCGGACACTCAACCGAGCCACCCAGGCTCCGTTCTGTAACCACCTTTGTGATTAATGCTTCCCATTATTTATCCAGTGTCCAGCTTCTGAATATCGGTGTTTATTTTATTTATAGAAGAGAATCATAGAATCATGTGTTCATCACAGTAGATACAGAAAATTCAACATCATTCATAATTAAAAAAGAATAGCAAAGTAGGAATACAAAGAAATTTCGCTTATAAAAAGT
>NW_021861952.1:0-922 GCF_006229205.1 Suricata suricatta | reverse complement strand
CTATTATTTATTATATTTACTCAATACTTACTACACACCAGGCACTGTGCTGAAAGCTTTGAACGCATGATTTACCTACTGCTCAGAACAACGCTAAAAGGTAAGCATTATCTGAGCTTAGGAAGGTCACCTCAACGGGCCAAGGTCATAACAGTAACTGGCAGAGCTGAGATTCCAACCCACTGTTTCTGGCTCCAAAACCACATAGTAATTCACCTGCTCTTTCACATCTGTACTACACTGTCATTTAACAAACACTAAATCTCTACTGTATTCCAGAAGCTGGGCTTGGCATCAAGATTATAAAGATAAATAAGATATGGTTTCAGCCTTCAAGGAGCCAGTGACATTTAGAGGCAACAAAGCATGATGGGTAAGAGCATGGATTCCAATGACACTGTCTGGGTGCAAATCCTTACTCTACCATGTATAGTGACCCTGGGTAATTTACACCTGTTTCCTCATCTCTGCCTTTTTCATTGAGTGAGTTCATTCATGGTATATAGCTGGCATTTAATAAATGTTAGCTGATGTTTTTTTTACTATTACTACTACTACTACCACTACTACTACTACAATTGCTGCCACTATTAGCACCACCAAACAATGAACTGGTATTTACAATAAAACAATGTGTTAGGGCACAATACAAGACAGGAACCCCACAAAGGCTGAGGGAGAAAGGGAAGGCACTCAGGAGGAGGGGATACCAAACCTGAGTCTGAAAGCATGAACAGGAGCCAACTGATCCAGAGAAGAGCAGGATCAGTAGAAAAAGAGTGCCTCCCAGGCAGGGGAACAAAAATCTCTTGTGAGAAACAACATGACTTTTTAAGAGAACTACAAAAAAATGAATTGGTGCTAAAATAAGAGGAGGAATGAGATGAAAAAGGAGTGCTTCTTTCTGTGGGCAAAAAGGCCA
>NW_021861951.1:0-922 GCF_006229205.1 Suricata suricatta | reverse complement strand
TTGAATGAGGTTTCTACAACCCTTTTGCTCCATGTAATCTGCAATATCTATTAAAACAAATAACCCACTTGTCTTCTTTATTCACCAGTCCCGCTTTGGGAAGTTCTCCTCTAGAGACTAGAGCACCAGGGAGACTCGGTGTACGATTAGGGAAGTTTTTGCAACATTGCTTACAATGACAAAAGCTAGGACGAGCCTGGCAGCCCATCCCTGGGATGGAGGGAGTGCAGAGAAGGTGAAACGACAAATGGCGGTTTGCTCAGACTGTGGGACGCGTGCAGCTCTGGCCCGGAGTACGGTGAGTGACCGGAGCAGGAAGCAGAAACACATGCAAAGGGAGCACTCATTAAAAACCAAAAACCAAAAACAGAAAACGAAAACCAAACCCAAACAAGCGCCAACCCCCTTTCCTGTGTGAGTCTTACGAACCTGAAGAAGAGTGTGGAAGAACTCACTCCAGGCTGTTAATGTTTATTACACGGGAGGCGAGGGTAAAGGGGGGAAGGGTGAGGTTGGAGCACACTATGGATTCTCTGTGTTGTTCGTACATGTAGGACTTTTGAAGCTTTTCAAGAAACTTAAAGCAATTGAAGCAGAATTCACAGTGAGTGCTCAGTTCAGAATGAGCATGCACAATAATCTATTTTTTAAAAATTTTTAAATGTTTTTTATTTATGGAGAGATAGAGAGAGACAGCTGAGCAGGGGAGGGGCAGAGAGAGAGGGAGACACAGAATCTGAAGCAGGCCCCAGGCTCTGAGCTAGCTGTCAGCACAGAACCCAATGCGGGGCTCGAACCCATGAACTGTGAGATCATGACCTGAGCTGAAGCCAGATGCTTAACAGACTGAGCCACCCAGGTTCCCCAATAATATCTTAACTGGATAGTTCCATCAGTTTTGACACACGCTCACATCAGTATC
>NW_021861950.1:0-1834 GCF_006229205.1 Suricata suricatta | reverse complement strand
TCTTTTAAAAAATAAATCCAGCTAGAGACTCAGCTGAAAACAGCTTCCTAAAAACTGCAGGAGAAATTGGACACTTTATTTTAGTAACAAAATAACTGGGCTGTTGATTCACTAAGGAAAGGGCTTATTTCAGCAGCTTCAGCGCAGGCTGGAGTCACTGAGGCTGACCCGGGGGAGGGGCTGCAGGGTCTCTCCCTCTGCTGCTGGACAGGGATGACCCAGGAAGAGTTCTGCAGGAAAATGGCTCACCATGAGAGATGCCCTGCTGCTCAAATCAGTCCTACAGTGCACTTCATGTTTCAGATTTTCCCAATGACCCAAGTCCAAAACACTGTCTCTGGTTCCTCCTGAGGGGAGCATTGTCCCCTCTCTGTCTTCTTTACCATTTTTAAGTCTGAAAGACGTAACCTCTGAATGTTGTTTTGACCCAAAAAGAAAACTTCTGGAACAAATAAATGAATTATTAATTTAGAATGAAAAAGAATAGGGGTGCCTGGGTAGTTCAGTAGGTTGGACATCCAACTCTTGGTTTAAGTTCAGGTCATGATCTCATGACTCACTGAGCTTGAGCTCCGCACCGGGCTCTGCACTGACAGCGTGGAGCGTGCTTAGGAGTCTCTCTCTTCCTTTCTCTGTCTGCCCCTCCCCAGCATGCTCATGCTATCTCTCGGTGTCTCTCACTCTCAAAATAAATAAATAAGCTTAAAAATTGTTTAAAGTATGATATTGTCATTTTCCCAGAATGAGTCTTCTATGGTTACTAGATTAAATAACAGCAGTGTCTGTGCTTTAAAGATGAACAAAACTTCCATTTGTCCAGGGCTGCATTTGACAGATAGATACCTTCTCTACCCTCTTGTTCACTTAATCTTCACAACAACCCTGAGATACATAACTCTATTTTCTCCATTTTTCAGTTGGGAAAACTGATGCAGAAAGCTTACATACTTTTTCCCAAGCTTCATCTTAGAAAATGGCAGAGCTGCACACTGAACTCTAATTCAAAATCTTACATTGGCTATGTATGTTGCATTAACCAGAAATAACTTTCTCTACAGTAGGAAAACTCCCTTCTAGGGACTCATCCAAGAGGTAGTTGTGGATGTAACATAAGCTTAGCAATTAGAATCTTTTGCCAACCTGCCTATGCCCTGGAAGATTCTGGAAGGATTCCATGGCACTAAGCTGATATATGTCCACCTCACACTTATACATGAAGGTGCCAAACTCATGTCCTCATCCGTATTATCCAGGTCACTCAACCCTCAAAATTGTGGTGAACTCCAAAAGGATCATTTGTAGTAGGTCATGACAGGAAAACACTTCTGCAATGAGTGAAATAAGCAGGATTGTGGGAAATCATATAGCTATGTCCTGATTAAGGAGATTATAGGGAACACCTTACCACATTACACTGCTTTCTGGCCATGCTGAGAACAGCTGACCAGTATCTAGTTAATGTGTATTTAGGGGTTGGGTCTTGCCTATGCTCATGAATTCCTTAGACTGTGTTACCTAGGGAATATCTTATATTTTTCTGCATCCTGTTTTCAGCATCTGCTCTTTTGTAGTCTTGGGAACACCTTGTATTTTTGCATTCTTTCTCTGCGTTCTATACATTCTTACTGTCATGTAGCCAAAGACATATTGTCCAATGTTTTCCCTATAGTGTATGCCTAATAAATACGGAGCTTGAGAGCAGTTCAGGGAGACTTCCTTTAGCCTCCCTCTCACCTCTCCTGATTTGTGGAGTCTTGAGTAATCCTTTCTGCTGCCCTCAGCTTTGCTGGACAAAGCCAAAGCCGAGTCCACACAGGATAACTAGAAAAAAAAA
>NW_021861949.1:0-922 GCF_006229205.1 Suricata suricatta | reverse complement strand
GGCTGGGCCAGGCAGCAGACAAGAGATGGAGTGAAGACGCTGACAAAAAGCCACCTAGGCCACGGTCTGCCTGGGTGGCTCGGTCTGTTAAGCATCTGACTTTGGCTTGGGTCATGATCTCATGGTTTGTGGGTTTGAGCCCCGCATCGGGCTCTGTGCTGACGGCTCAGAGCCTGGAGCTGCTTCCAACTCTCTATCTGCCCCTCTATCTGCCCCTCCCCAGCTCAGGCTCCTTCTCTCTTTCTCAAAAATAAATACACGTTAAGACAATTTTTTAGGCCACCTAGGCCAGCGAGCATCTCTAGGATCAGGACTGGCTTGACGTGATCCACTTGGTCGCTAAGCCTTGTCACCTCCGCTTTTCTGCTCTGCAGGCCTATAACCTGTTCTGCCTCCTCTCGGCGCTGAGGTAGATGGAGGCTGGGCCTCCTGTCCGCAGCACCCGGCCTTTCTGGGCACGCCTTTCCCCCCTCCTCCAAAGGCTCCTGGGAAGTGCATGCAAGGGTGCACTTGCGGGGGCCGCAGGGCTGGCGTAGTCAATGTCAACAGGGCACAGGCCCCACCCCCACCCCTGGGCTGGACCCCACTTGAGCTGTCTCTGCAGATTCCACAGCTTCCCCCCAGAAATGAAACAACATTGGACAGGGACAGGAATGAGCCATGCTTAGTGCAGATGCTGCAATTATTGTTTTAATCTGGTGACTTACAAACCCCTGAGACATCTGGGCCGCTGAGCCTCAAAGCAGGTGGTCCCTCGCTAGCTAATGAGGGCAGGGGCTTCCCGCAGGAGGGCCTGGCGCTGGCCCTTCTGGGTCTCGTTGTGCCAAAGCCCAGATGGGCGCTGCTGGCTGGCCTGGCTCTGCCAGTGGCGCCCGGTGAAGGAAATGCCTGAGGGCTCAGCACCGTGGACTGGGGCCCAGGC
>NW_021861948.1:0-922 GCF_006229205.1 Suricata suricatta | reverse complement strand
TATATATATGTGGTACTTTGTTAAGGTAGCCCTAGCAAACAAATACAAGGTCTTGTCTTCCCTTCCTTCTTTCTTTCTTCCTTCCTTCCTTCCTTTCTTTCTTTCTCTCTTTCTCCCTTTGTCAATTAAAATAATTTCACCAGAGGACATTAAGAAAATTTTTAAAAACATGTGTAACTTCTGTACATTTGTTTTCTTAACACTACTTATCAATAACTTGGTTGATCTGTGTAGGGTGTGATTTGAACCACTGGGATCTGTGTTGGTAATGTTACAATCAGAACTTGGAACCAGCAACTCACGCTGGGGTTGGGAGTAGAGGGACTAGCTATAAGGCAATTCTCAGAGTGACTTTGAGTTTGAGTTATAGCTATTCTTTTATAGCTATAAAAATACCTTTACTTTTGATACTCCTGAAGGAAAAATAATGTGGTTATTGCCAAGCTGAAACGCTAAAGTGTTTTATCCTTATTGAATCAACTGCCTTATAATTCAAGTTTTGGCAACACAAATATTTTATAAACTACTGTAATAGAAATTAAAATTTGGTTATGCAGAGGGGGAGAATCCTACAAGGACCAGGTAGGCTGTTTATTTATTTTTTTTCCACTTTATGAAATTTTATTTTATTTTATTTTTTACTTTATAAAGTTTCATATTTTTTAACATATGCAAGTATTGTCCATCACTTACAATACAGTAGTTACAATGACACTCCAACAGAAAAGCAAAGTAAAAAATCAAAACACCAACTTCTGTTTCATGTAATTAGACTTATACAGAAATTAGAAGGTTAAGTAACAACTAGTTAATCACCTAATTTCACAGCTATCTGAAGTGGCAATCATTATATAGCAGCTTATCTATGATACATTCAAGATAAATGATACAATTTATTACTTGCCCATAAGCTACAACACAG
>NW_021861947.1:0-922 GCF_006229205.1 Suricata suricatta | reverse complement strand
TTTATTGTCAAATTGTTTTCCATACAACACCCAGTGCTATTCCGCACAAGTGCCCTCCTCCATCACCACCACCTCTTTGCCCCCTCCCCCTTCCCCTTCAATCCTCAGTTCATTTTCAGCGTTCTCTTAAGTTTTGCGTCCCTCTCTCTCCCCAACTCTCTTTCCCTCTTCCCCTCCCCCTGGTCCTCCATTAGGTTTCTTCTGTTTTCCTATTAGACCTATGAGTGCATACATATGGTTTCTGTCCCTCTCTGCCTGACTTATTTTGCTTAGCATGACACCCTCAAGGTCCATCCACTTTGCTACAAATGGCCATATTTCATTCTTTCTCATTGCCATGTAGTACTCCATTGTGTATATATACCACATCTTCTTGATCCACTCATCAGGTGATGGACATTTAGGCTCTTTCCATGGTTTGGCTATTGTTGACATTGCTGCTGTGAACATTGGGGGTACATGTGCTCCTATGCATCAGCATTTCTGTATCTCTTGGGTAAATCCCTAGCAGTGCTATTGCTGGGTCATAAGGGAGTTCTGTGGATAGTTTTTTGAGGAATCTCCACACTGTTTTCCAGAGTGGCTGCACCAATTTACATTCCCACCAACAGTGTAGGAGGATGCCCGTCTTTCCACACTCTTGCCAGCGTCTATAGTATCTTGATTTCAGTTTAGCCACTCTGACTGGCTTGAGGTGGTATCTCAGTGTGGTTTTGATTTGTGTTTCCCTGATGATGAGTGATGTTGAGCATTGTTTCATGTGCCTGTAGGCCATCTGGATGTCCTCTTTGGAGAAGTGTCTGTTCATGTCTTCTGCCCATTTCTTCACTGGGTTATTTGTTTTGTGGGTGTGAAGTTTGGTGAGTTCCTTGTACATTTCGATATTAGCCCTTTATCTGATATGTCATTTGCAACTATCTTT
>NW_021861946.1:0-922 GCF_006229205.1 Suricata suricatta | reverse complement strand
TATCCTATGCCATGTAGATTCTAAATTATCACTAATTCACAGTGAAGGCAACAAAGAACCGCAGGGAAGCGAAAGGTTTAAGTCAAGATAAAACATCATGAATACTTCCTTACACGGAAAAATGCCTGGTAATTTCCTTAAAATTATGTCATTTGTGCCACATCACATTATAGAATTTTAAGACCGTGAACATATAGTAATTATATGATACTGGTTTCCATTTGCTGAAAATTTAAAACAGCAACAATGGGAGAATATATCATTCATACTGTACAAAATAAAATTGCAACTTAGGAGGTCCAGGACTAATATAAAACCTTTATTAGCAAAGGCTAGGATCCCCTGTACATAAGGAGAGAGACTTCATTTTCTGGGGCATCTGTCAGAGAGACCCTCATCCACATGAACGATGTTAACATCAGCTGTAATGAGACAAATTGGTATCACTGGCCTCATGCATGTAGAAAAACACATCATTATAGTGATAGAGTTTCCAAAGGATGTAAAAAAAAAACAAAACACCCTACCAATTTTAATAGGTTACGAATCATGAAAATATAGAAGATTATGGCAAATTTCAAGGCACAGATTCCTCCCATGTCCTATCGTCTTCAATGTATTTTTTTTATTAAAACTGTTCAGTGTTTATTATTTTTGAGAGAGACAGAGACAGACAGACAGACAGACAGACAGACAAAGACAGAGCAGGGGAAAGGCAGAGACAGAGGGAGAAACCACATCTGAAACAGGCACCAAGTTGCCATCACAGAGCCTGACGAGAGCTAAAACCTATGAACCATGAGATCTCATGAGCTGAAGTCAGATGCTTAAACACTGAGCCACCCAGGCACCCTTTCAATGTATTTTAAATAGTAAGTCTTTGAAACAATCTAGATAGCAAGGCTCCTTTTCAGAATGCTGT
>NW_021861945.1:0-922 GCF_006229205.1 Suricata suricatta | reverse complement strand
GGAAACTTGGGGAAGCAGGACTGACCTTGCAGGAGGGTCTCTGGCTCCTGCATCTCTGAATCAGGCGCTGGCACAGCAGAAACATTTTCCTCACCGTTGGTCATACGAACTCTCGTGGCAGATGCTGAATCCCATTTCCTCCCACGCTGTTTGAATTTTCTTAGGAAACCAGATCCAGTGAATTTTAATGAACCGGACTGCCTGTTGCTGAGATTTCTCCTTTTTAAGTGCCTGATCTGGGAAAGAAGGGGAAAAAAGACTACATTTTATCCAAAGGTACATTATAAAAATGGGTTTTTTACCCAAAAAGATGTTTAGCCACATGTCTGTCAGCGTCACGTAGACAGGGGCCCGCACGGCTCATTCACCAAGTGGCTGTTGGCCTGTGTGGGGGACGGTCAGGGTAGAGGACAGAGCCCGTGCAGGCGACGCCACCACGGCCCAGCGCCAGCCCGACAGGAGGCCGGTGGGAGGCGTAAACCAGGCCGTGTCCAGGGTTTGTGTTTATTTGAATAAAAGCATGAACAACAAACCATAACCCTCATACATCTTCAGCTCGGAGCTCTGGGGACCCTGGCGACACGGAGGTGCCCTGGGAGGACATGATCCGTGGGCTTGGTCAGCCCGGACTCTGCTGGTTCCAGACGAGCAGGCGGGGGCGGGTGGGGGGCCGGCGGGGCTCCTGCCTGTCCCGTGTCGCAGCGGGTGACAGTTGTGTGCAGCCGGAAGGACGAAGGCCCCGGGCTGGGGGACTCAGCTCCAGGGCCAAGGGCACCCGCGTCTAGAACCGAGCGCCATGGCTGCACACGCGCACCAGAGTCGGCGACAAGCATTGTTCCCACCTGCCTGATGAAGGGGTCCCGGTCAGACGGACTCCGGACGGCCCGCTCCTCCCGCAAAGCCGCCTGTGTGTGGCGCACCC
>NW_021861944.1:0-922 GCF_006229205.1 Suricata suricatta | reverse complement strand
ACTTAACGTATATGGAGTGTTTTACTTAAACACTTTTGAGATCTTCCCATTGATTGCGATGGCCCCAAATTCCAAAGTCCTGGTTTGGTAGAGCAACTCTGACTCTAGTCTGCTCTTCTAGTGAATCCTCACATTTCCCCCTTTCCTACTGTTTGATTTTCCTTCTTCACCTGAAGTATGTTATCACAGCATCAACTTCCGCTTCTGAAAACATGCTCCGGATCCCTGTGGATCCGTGTGAACACATGTTCTCTTCTCTCCGGCTGGAAGTTGTTTGTAACTTAATATTTAAAAACCCCAGTCACACGCAGTTCACACGTGCTGTGGTATTAGCTCCAGGTGGACAATGCGGTGATTCAGCTGTTCTGTGTGTACTCAGTGCTCGTTAGGGTCAGTGTGTTCTTTAGTCCCCGGTCCCTCCCTCTTCCCCTCCGGCAGCCGACTGTGTTCTCTGGAGTTAAGAATCTGTTTCTTAGTTGTCCCTCTTTCCTTTTTTGTTTCCCTTTGCTGATTTGTTTTGTTCCTTAAATTCTACAGATGCGTGACCTCATACGGTATTTGTCTTTCTCTAACTGGCTTATTTTGTTTAGGATTATACTCTCTAGCTCCATCCATGTCACTGCAAATGGCAAGATTTCATTCTTTTTTTTAATGACTGAATAATATTCGTGTGTGTGTGTGTGGGGGGGTGTGTACCAAATCTTCTTTATCCATTCATCAGTCAGGACACTTGACCTGCTTCCATATCTTGCCTATTGTAAAATAATGCTACAATCAACTCAGGAGTGCACGTGTCCCCTTGAATTAGTGTTCTGTATTCTTCGGGTAAATATCCAATAGGGTGATTGCTGGATCATAAAGTAGTTCTATTTTTAGCTTTCTGAGGCTCCTCCATACAGTTTTCCAGTGGCTGCACCAATTT
>NW_021861943.1:0-922 GCF_006229205.1 Suricata suricatta | reverse complement strand
GTGAGCCAACTGGCTGTGGTCAGGGTGCCACTGCCCTCTTCTACATGGTCTCTTATTGTCCAATAGGCCAGCCTGTGCTTTTTCCCATGGCAGTGACTTAGACTTCGAACCGGCACACTGTCCCTTCTGCCCCATACTTCTGTACAAAGTAAGTCAGAAGTCAGCCAAGACTCAAGAAGTGGAGAAATAGGCTCCACCCATTGCTAGGAGATATGGCAACAGGCACATTCAGAGGGTAGGATCCAAGGAGGTTATGACCAAAGCACTCAGTCTCTCTCAATAGGCATTCGATAATCAGAAAGGTGGTGTCACTACTGAGTATATTTTGACAATGCCCATCAGACAAACCCAGGTAATCACTTTAATGTCACTAAGTTCTCTAGAGAATTCCTTGCAGTAATCTGGGTTCTTCCAGCTACAACGAGGCAGGTCATAACTAATCAGGAATCTCTCTCATCTCTGGCTCTCATTTCCTCCATGATGGCATACATCTCCCAAACCCCCATGAAGTGGAAAAGACGACACCAGCTGCTCCAAGCTTCCACTCTCCCCTTTCAACCCCCATGACTGAAAGAGGATATCTCTACCCCAGCACCTAAAGGAAAGCCCTGGAATGACTCCCGCTGACTCAGGTGAGGTCCCCAAGCCCTCCCGTAGGTCCCTGGGGTCATTGATTGACCAGGTCTGAGTCCCAGCTCCATTCCTGATGGAGGAGGGACATGCCTTCCTAAGGTTAAGATCCCAGTTCTGTTGCCAAGACAAAGGGTAGAGGACACTGAGAGAGCCAAGAAAGAGACGTCAACCACCTGTGATTCCTCACTCCCACAGAGGAATCCTTGCCTAGCTTCTGGGAACCCCTACATTGATCTGAAGTTTCTAGGTTAAAATGCAGCAACCAGATCTTAACTTTTTTTTTTTTTTT
>NW_021861942.1:0-922 GCF_006229205.1 Suricata suricatta | reverse complement strand
TGGTGAATCATTATTTCTTCTTAAATGTTTGCTTATTTATTTTCAGAGACACAGAGACACAGAGAAAGATGGAACTAGCAGGGAAGGGGCAGAGAAAGAGGGAGAGGAAATCCAAAATAGTGTCCATAGTCTCATTGTTGACTCAAAATGGGGCTAGAACTCATGAATTATGAGATCTTGATGTGAGCCACAAAGAAGAGTCAGACACCCAAGGAACTTGTTGAATATTTCTGAATCCAGGACGCTCATGGATATTGGCCTCTTTTTTAGATAGGTCTTGGTCTGACTTTGTAATCATGGTAATGATAGCTTCATAGAATGTGTTTGGAAACTCTCCTTCCTTTTCTGTTGGGACACATTCAGGAAAATTGGTATTAACTCTCTTTTAAGTGTCTGTTAGAAATCCCCTGTGAAGCCATCTGGCCCAAGACTCTTATTTGTAACGAGATGTTTAAAACCAATTCAATTTCTTGGCTGGTAACAGCCCTGTGTAAAAGGATCTTTCTTCCTCTTTGAGTTTTCAGAGTTTATTTCGGGGAATTTTCCCCTTTCTTCCTGATTGTCGACTTTGTTACATATAATTCTCATAGCATTCTCCTTTACTTGTTTGTACTTCTGTGATGTTGTGATCTCACGTCTTTCATTCATGATTCCAACTATTTAGGACCTCTTTGTTTTCTTTTTGAGAAGTCTGGCTAGGGTTTTATCAATTTTGTTTATTTTTCAAAAAAAAACTGTTCTCAGTTTCATTGACCTACTCTACTCTTTACCTTGGATTCTGTATTATTTAATGCTTTCTAATCTTTATTATTTCTTTTCTTCTGCTGGCTTTGAGCTTTATTTGCTGTTGCTTTTCTATCTCGTTTAGATATTACATTAGGCTATGTATTAGTAACATTTTTTGCCTTTTGAGATAGACCCA
>NW_021861941.1:0-922 GCF_006229205.1 Suricata suricatta | reverse complement strand
TTTTTTTTTTGCTTACGCAAGATCATTTCAGAAAGAATGAGGCTGTTATGGTTGTTTAAAATCTAGATATAAATTCAAACTAACGGGATATTATGCTCTTCCAGCAGTAGCCCTTGACTTCAAGCTAAAATGCGTTGAATAACTTTTGCCCTACAGATGTTCATGTGAGTCCTGAAGGGGGTGGCTGATTTTAGTGTGTAAATTAGTATCTAGGTTGAAAGGCAATCAGAGAGCTATGAATAGATAATTGAGAACTTTGAAAATTAATTTGATTAAAAGGTTAAAAAGATAAAAATATGCAATACCTCAAATTCATGGCTAATCAGTGGGGTTTTGTAGTGGTTTGAGTTGTTCTCTACTATCAACTTATGATTTTATATACATTCTTCTTTTAAAAAGTGGTATTCAGGGGCGCCTGGGTGGCCCAGTCGGTTAGGCCTCTGACTTTGGCTCAGGTCAGATCTCACTTTCGTGGGTTCGAGCCCCGCATCAGGCTCTGTGCTGACAGCTAGCTCAGAGCTTGGAGCCTGCTTTCGGTTCTGTGTCTCCTTCTCTCTCTGCCCCTCCCCCTCTCATGCTCTGTCTCTCTCTGTATCAAAAATAAATAAAACATTAAAAAATAAATAAAAAATAAATAAAAAGTGGTATTCATTTAATGTGACTAAATAGACCAGGAATGCAATTTGTCATCATGAAATAGAATAATATTTTCTGTCTGACACAAGAGAGGAATCCAGACCTTGGTTTCTTATCTATTATCTATGGAACCACAACTAAAAGGATTGGAGATACTTTTTCACAGACAATATCCTCATAATTTCAGTCATTTTACAAAAGCATGTTCATATTCAAAAGAAATTTGGTCACCATTCATAATATTTCAAATAAAATAATTAGGTCATGTTAGATGTTTTAAAGGGGG
>NW_021861940.1:0-922 GCF_006229205.1 Suricata suricatta | reverse complement strand
TTCCATAATTTTATCCTTTGTATCACATATTCATTGCTCTACTTTGTCCATGCTTGCCATATGGCACCCATATGAGATTGCATCTTAGTCATAGAATTTTTAATTTTGGCTTGACTAGATTAAATTTTTTTTAATGTTTATATTTATTTTTGAGACACAGAGAGAGATAGAGCATGAACAGAGGAGGGACAGAGAGAGAGAGAGAGGGAGACACAGAATCTGAGTCAGCACAGAGCCCAATGCAGGTCCCGAACTAGTCAACCATGAGATCATGACCTGAGCAGTAGTTGGACACTCAACTAACTGAGTCACCTAGGTGCCTCTCAGCCTGACAAGATTTTAGTTCTTTTATCTCCACAGAAAGCAATTCTCTGGTGTCCTCCATGCTTTTTTCAACTCCAGCTAGTGTTATTATAATTGTGGTTTTAATTTTTAGTTAAGATGTCTTACCTATATTTATGTGGATTCTTCCTATTCTTTCTTTTGGGGTGAATTTCTTCTTCTTGTCATAATGGAGGAAGAAAAATAAATAAAATAAAAAGTTAAAATAAAAAAAATCAAATACTGGAAGCTGCACCCTAGGTGATTTTCAATCTGCTTATTGAGAGAAGCTTGGTAGAATAGAGAAAAAGAGAAAGGAAAAAAGTTAAAAGAATGTTAAACAAATTTTAATAATAAAATAGAATAAATAAAATACAATAAAATAAAAATAAATAAAATATAAAAAAGAATTTGCTTTCTGTATCTAAGAATAAGAACAGAAAGAAAAAAGATAACAAACAAAAACAGAAGCAAAGAAAACAAATAAATGAAACAGGAAACAGAATAAAATCCAAATGAAATTACATCAAATTTTCTCTAGAACTGAAACTTTGAGCACACGATAGTCCATAGATTAAGAAGCAGGTGGAAGGTATTTGTG
>NW_021861939.1:0-1835 GCF_006229205.1 Suricata suricatta | reverse complement strand
TCTCTACAGAGAATATTCAGATTGTTTTTCTAGTGGAAGTTTTACTTTGCAGATTCTGTTCTAAAGTTATCAGTGGTCTCTGCAGGTCCACACGGGGATTATAAAAGACATTCTTTGGTGGTAATAGTGCCACACAAGGAAGAAAACCAAAAAATGATCCCATGATAGGTCATACCAAAGGCATAACTGACATAACGCGAGCATCACGCGGGCCAGCGATTTTTATTTATTTACTGTTACAGTCACTCAATAGTCATTGTTCTTTCTGATGCTCTGGTTGTCCTAAATGTAGCCAATGTGAGCTCCTTCATTCTGGCTTCTGAGTCCCTTTGAAACAGTCCCATTAGACTTTGAGCACGATCGTGCCTTAGGGCAAACAGATGCCCGCCTTACCAAGTACTTTCCATGCCCCAGACCTGAAATGGCTTTGTTTCTCTAAGAAGTCTTGCTTCCCTTTAGGAGAAAATACTATTTACAAATCAAGGACTGGGCTCTGTAGAAGTCCGCATAATGGGGTTATCAATAGGGGAAAATATTTCAGATGTCATAGCCTGCCAACCACAGCAATTATACTTTATCCCTTTACGTACAACAGCATCCGGTGCTGGCAAACACTTTAAAATTGTTTTGAGTGAGGAGCGCCTGAGGGGCTCAGTTGGTTGAGCGTCTGTCTGACTTCGGCTCAGGTCATGATCTCAAGGTTTGTGAGTTCGAGCCCCCGCATCCGGCTCGCTGCTGTCAGCATGGAGTCTGCTTTGGATCCTCTGTCTGTCTGTCTGTCTCTCTGCCCCTCCTCTGCACACACGCTCTGTCTCTCTCAAAAATAAACATTAAACAATTTTTCATTGTTTTGAGTGAAATGATACTTTAATAAAATACTTAGACATATTTTTTCAAAATGAATTTTAAAACCAAAGAAAAAGACCATTTGGGAGATGATTTAAAGAGTCCTGCAAAGGCTCCTCAGAGACCCTCATGCCCAGACTTGTGGCTGGGAATCCTCCGCAGATCAGGGCAATTGTCCTGGCCTGGTTGGACGTTGATATCACCTGGGAAGCTTAAAGAAAAAAATCCCAGGACTGAGGTCCTGCCTCAGAACATACTAAACCCGCACGTCCAGGGTGTGTCTCAGTGTCGTTGTCTTTGTTTGCTATTTTGTTTTGTTTAGATCTTCCCAGGTGGTTCTTTTTAAAAATTTTTTTTAATGTTTTTTTTTATTTCTGAGAAAGAGAGACACAGATTGTGAGTGGGGGAGGGTCAGAGAGAGAGGGAGACACAGAATCAGAATCAGGCTCCAGGCTCTGAGCTGTCAGCACAGAACCTGACGTGGGGCTCGAACCCATGAACTGTGAGATCATGACCTGAGCTGAAGTCGGACGCTCAACCAAGTGAGCCACCCAGGCGCTCCTCTTCCCAGGGGGTTCTAATGTGCTGCCAGAGGTGGGAAGGACGGTCTCAGGATCTTGATGCTGTTAAAAAAGGCGGCACCCTACTTGTATGCTGATTCGAAGGGGCACATGCACCCCGATGTTTAGAGCAACACCATCGACAATAGCCATCTGTCCCCTGACAGAAGAATGGATAAAGAAGATGCGGTATGTGTGTGGAGTATTACTCAGCAATCAAAATACAAAACATATGAGTATAAGGGAAGGAAAGCAAAAAGAATATAAAAAAAGCAGGGAGAGGGACAAAACATAAGAGAGACCTTAACTATGGGGAACAAAGTTACTGGCGGTGCTAAAGGGGTGAGGGGCATAAAGGAACCTACTCCTGAAATCATTATTGCACTATCCACTAACTAACTTGGTTGTAAATTAGAAAAAAAAATTTTT
>NW_021861938.1:0-922 GCF_006229205.1 Suricata suricatta | reverse complement strand
GCAGCGCCTGGGGACAGGATTAGCCTCGCACTTCAGGGCTGGCCTCTGAAAGGACGAAGGTCCGGGGGCAACCGGGTCAGTGGGGGAGGCACTCTCTTCACCGGTCCAGGTAAGAGATGGTGGGCCCCTGGACCAAGGTAGAATTTGAACCCAAGACCGTAGGAGCTGAGAAGACAGGTCTAGCTGGTCACAGGTGCAGGGCCTGCTGCGGCCGGGCATGGCACTGGCACTTCTACTGAGCTTATCCCATTGAATTTCGGAAGTGGACCTGGCCAGGTGTGGTGGTCGGCTGGACCTCAGGCATGGTGGAGGAGGAATGGGGGCAGGTCTGGGAGATGGGCAGCCAGGGATGCTGTGCCCGTAGGCTGAGGGGAGAAGGGAAGGGCTGGCAGAGAAAGCAGGGCCTCTCACTGTCTGGCTTCTGTTTCTACCCACAGTTCCCCCAAATCTCTCTTCTGCCGGCTCTACTGGAGCCCAGGCCCAGGCCTGGGCGGTTGATGGATCTAGCCTCTCCACGAGTCTCCATGCCTCCATCTGCTGCCTCCTTTTGGGGACTGCTCAGTGCTCTGCCTGAACACAAATCAGCCTGTGTTCTGGTCTGCTGGGGACTCCTCCAGGGCTCCCGTTGCTTCTGGGTGAAGACTGAACTCCTTAGTCTGATGTTCTCAGGTCCTCATAGTCTGGTATCCCCTTCACCAGTTTCATTTCTGCCTGTCCCTCTCTCTTGAAAGGACTTGTGTTCTCACATGCTCCAGCCCTGCCTTCCCCCCTCAGGCTTTTCACTGTGGTGATAATGGTGATGGTGTATCGTGGTGATGAGGAAGGTAATAGTGACGATGATCGTGGTGTTGATGGAGATGATGGTGGTGATGGTGATAGTGATGATACTGGTATGATGATGATGTTGATGGAGATGATGGTG
>NW_021861937.1:0-922 GCF_006229205.1 Suricata suricatta | reverse complement strand
CATGGAACGTCTCTCCTTCTTTTCCCTCTTGGACAGGTTAGATTCCTCTCTACTTTGAAATGAGCAAGAAGCCAATTAGCCAATTAGCCAATTAGCAGACAATGGATTACGATTCATCGACCTCTGGGTTATGGGCCCAGCACGCTTCCGTTGCGCCACTCTACTCTTTTCGGGAGAGCTTGGCTCTTTTGATCTTGCACAGAAGCAGCCCCTCCGCCCGCCTAGCCCTCACTTCCCCCAAGTCCCTCGCTGCCGCTTCCGCCCCTGCCTGACGGCCTTCTCTGGGAAGCAGGTGGCAGCGACCCCGAGGCTTGCTCTCCAGCCAGAGCTCGGAGGCGCCCCCAGGAGCTGCCCCAGGCTCGGCCGCCTGCTGGTGGGGAAGGAAGGCGACGCTGGGGGACGTGGGGATGAAGGCGACTCAGCACTGACCATCCTGCCCACGCCGCCCCTTCGACAGCAAACCTGGGGGCGGGGGTGGGGGGGTGGAGAGGGAGGTCGGCAAGTGCCCCCTGCGCCGGGCTCCCGCTGCCTGGGAGTGGTGGTGGGGGGGGGGACCTAATTTTTTTCTCAGTTTTTCCTGATAATGTCAGAGAGCCTTACTTCCTGGCTAGAAAGGGACACTGTAACTAAATTAGACACTATCTACTACGACTAATTCCAGAACAAATAACCAATTGTGTAACTTTTTAGGAATCACTGGATATTGTAGGCTGTAGATACCAGGGTTCAGGAAAAGCTATACCAATCATTAAAGGAGACTCAATCCCACCTACTCCCCCTCCCCCGCCCCAAATAAATAAATAAACTGGGGTCTGGCTCATGGACGGTCTCCAGCCCCTGAAATGGTTACAAACAGAGCAGGGCAATTACTATTACTGAGATCACAGAGCTCAAAGATCATTACAACATAACCTCAGGCCTT
>NW_021861936.1:0-922 GCF_006229205.1 Suricata suricatta | reverse complement strand
TCTCAATGAAGCATTTATTCCAGGTCAGCAAAGCTGTCTTCTGCCTGCCTTATGGTATGCTCATCCTGCTTCAGAATCAAGAGAGAGGTTCTCTTCTTCTTTTCCTCCTCCACCCCATGTCCAGTTGGGTTTCTCCTTCTACAGCCCACTCATAGCTCCCTTCCTCCAGCAATCTTCCCTGATGAACTAACTGACCCCAATTCTGAATTTCCCCTGTCCTTTGCACTTGGTTTGTGCTGGGTGAGTGTCATCGAGTAACTTTGCATAGTAGGTGGCAGGGAAGGGACTGTATGCTCCCCAAAGGCAAGACCACCTGACCTAGTATTTCAGGCAAATGCAGGTTTCATGCCTCCGGTACCAGGCTGGGAATGCTCCCCGGAGCACAAATACCTGGTTTTCACAAATGAACAGGAAAATTAATCTTGGCTCCAGCAGCCACCAGAAATGTCCCTCTGTTACATGCTACAATAGCATCTCCTTCACAATGACCTTTCACAGACATTTTGAAGGAGGGCACATCTTCTACCATGTCTTCCCACATTCCCCTGGTTTTTAACTGGAAATGCTGCTTCCCAGCTGAGTTCTCACCCTCTTCTCCAGCCTCAGAGAAAACCTGGTAATTCTCGAAAATCAGATCTATCCCAAAGGACAAACATGCACCTCTGGTGAGGATGCTCGGAGCTGGGCTGTGGGGATCCCTAAGAAGGCGATCCCCACAGAGGATGCCAGGTGACTAGGCACCTGCAGCAGCAGTTGTAAGCGCTCCTGTGAAGAAGATTGTTGTTTAAGGATAGGTTCATTGTACTTAAAATAAGAGAGAGACCAGGTCACCCTGAAAGGCACTCACTGACCATCTCCCTACCTCCCCACAGCCCAGCCCAGCCCAGCCTCTCTGGGAGACAGGTGCCCTGCTTCCTATTCC
>NW_021861935.1:0-922 GCF_006229205.1 Suricata suricatta | reverse complement strand
GTACTCTTCAAATTATTTTCCTTTTGATTTTGTAATTAAACATGTGTGTAAACAACACAGGAAATCTTGATGACACATTCCTGTCAAAGCAATTGCATGGCAAAAACCTATCACCAAGTCAAAGGACAAATGACAAACAAGGAAATACATTTGCCAAATAAGAGGTAATATCCACACCATCCAAAAACTCCTAAAAACTGGTAAGGAAAATGTTTTCGTATCTCAATGTGAAATATTCAAAGGCTAGGCGTAGACCATTTTGAGAAGAGGAAGTATTAGTGATCCATAAACAAAGGAAAACTCAAGTAATAGTAAGATACCAATTTCACCTGATACACGTGCTCAGAAACAAGAGAGGGCCACCTTGGGGGCCTCAGTCGTTAAGTGCCTGACTTTGCTCAGGTCATGATGTCACAGTTCCAGAGTTCAAGCCCTGCCTCAGCACCTGGGGGGCTCAGTTAAGCGTCCGAATCTTGATTTCAGCTCAGGTTATGATTTCGGGGTTTCATGGGTTTGAGACCCGGATCAGGCTCTGCGCTGACAGTGCGGAGCCTGCTTGGGACTCTCTCTCCCTCTCTCTGGCCCTCCTTCACTCATGCTGTCTCTCTCTCCCTCAAAATAAATAAACTAAAAAAGAAAAGAAAAGAAGAGAAAGCGAAGCCCCCCTCCCCCCCAGTGCCGGCAAGGATTAGGGAAGAGCACTTGTGCACCTTGTTCATGGGAACAGGACTAACCACAGCCATTCAGAAGGCGACCTGGCGGTCTCCACTAAAATACTCCAGTATCAATACCCATTCTTAAATCCGTATCTAGGAAAGCATACACCTGCCCTTTGCTGGGCGATCTCCCTTCCCAGAAACCATACGGTAAAAGGAGGTGGTCTCCGGCCACTCTTTTTGCCAAAAAAAAAAAAAAGTAGGAT
>NW_021861934.1:0-922 GCF_006229205.1 Suricata suricatta | reverse complement strand
CTTTCTTTCTTTCTTTCTTTCTTTCTTTCTTTCTTTCTTTCTTTCTTTCTTTCTTTCTTTCTTTCTTCTCAGTAGACTCTATGCTCAACATGAGACATGAACCCACAATCCTGCAATCAAGAGTCAGATGCTCAACCAACTGAGCCAGACAGGCACCCCCAAAGATAAACATTTCTAAAATTAATATTCTATTTGTTTATGTTAAAGGTGACTCATTTTATACCCTGATCTCTGACTTATAATGTGATCAAAATATGATCTTTATTTTTTAAGTTTATTTATTTTGAGAGAGAGGGAGAGAGAGAATCCTAGGCAGGCTCTGCACTACAGCTCACCAGCCATGAGATCACAGCCTGAGCCGAATCAAAGGTCAGATGCTTAACTGACTGAGCCACCCAGGGCCCCCCCCCCAATGTGATCTTTAAATCTCTACTTTAGTAAGCTATAACTTCTATGTCCTCACTGAGAATAGGTTCTCTCTTTACCTGGGTTTCTTGTAGGTAAATACAAAGAAAATTTTAAGAAAATTATGGTGGGCGGCGGGGAGAAGAGATGTGCACAGAATTTCTTTTATTGGCATTACTTAGATGTTATTTTGCTGAAAGTTTACTAATATGATTTTGTATGCAGAGAGTCATTTATGACCTGCAGCTGTCTGCTCTGATAGAAACTTAGAATAACTTCTTTTCTCAGTTTTATTGAGATCTAATTGACCCAGCACTGCACAAGCTGAAGGTGTGCAGCACAACGACTTGACTTCCATATGTGTGAATGGTTGAGAAAACGCAGTCTTTACTCGAGAACACAGAAGGGTCACATTTTAAAATTAAGAAATTGGGGATGGAGGAGGTTATATTTTTAAGGCTATTTTACTTATTTTTTAATACTTATTTTATTTTTGAGACAGAGAGAGAGAGAGAGA
>NW_021861933.1:0-922 GCF_006229205.1 Suricata suricatta | reverse complement strand
TGGTGACACACAGGTTCACATGACAATTCATTTGAAGACACCAGTGTCCTCCGCTCCTGTGACAGGGGAAAGGCAGAAAGCCTGGTTCTGGCTGGAATCCAACTACCAGATCCTGGAGACACTGCAGTTAATTGGCTTGTGGCCCTTTTCTGCTTTGTACACTTACGATCTTAGCACTTTGACTTTGGCCACCAGGTGCTCTGTGTGCTGGACTGAGGGTATGTTTGTCCCCGCTGCCTGAGCCCCACAGGCCCTTGTACTCTGAAGACACTAGAGGCACGGTGACCATGGCACATTGCTGCAGCCCCAGCAAACTTCCAGAAGATTCTCTGGCTTGCTCCAGGGCAGCTGAGGGAGGTCATATCTATGCTTTGTCCAGCTCTGCCGTCAAATGACTACAGTTCATTCCTTTGAATTGCTCGCAGGGTCCTGGGGGCTAGAAGCTGCCGGCAATGCATTCGCTGCTTCCCCGGGCAGGCCCGGACACAGGCACGCTGGGACAAAGACTCGCTTGGTTCAGACTCCGGTCAAGGTTCTCTCTGTCAGGGCTCAGAACCGGGGCCCTGTCCTTGTCCAAGTTAGTTTAATTTTCTAAGAATCCTGTTTGGTCAGTTTAGTAAAAATCCTGCTCCTCCCTACGTGATGAAAATCCTCACCTCTCCCTCATTTCTGATCACCCGGCCTGTTTTGGCAAGAATCCTGTTGAGCACGTCCCTACACACGGCTCTGAGCAGTGGCCCCGGCGTACCAGAGTGATAAGGTGGGCCATGCCTCAAGTCTTCCTCCCAACCTGCAAATCTGACCCAGGGACCCTCACATGTTCCCAGTGACATTCCTTGTATACCCCACCGTTCCCCCCCATAAGAGCCCTCACCAGGGATCCTCCCTGCTTCCTCCACCTGCTGGCCATGCTGGGACTGAC
>NW_021861932.1:0-922 GCF_006229205.1 Suricata suricatta | reverse complement strand
AGAGGAAAACTGGGAGGAGTGGGGAGAAAGGAACGGCCCCCACGCCGCCGCCCCTTTTAGATGGCCCCCTGCTCTCCCGGGGAACTAGTTTAAAGGATTTCAAAACAAAGAAAAGGAGGCTAAGGGCCTGGTAGCCCCTCAGTGGGGGGTGGAGATGTGGGGGAGGGGGGAGGATTGTCTGAGAA
Organism: Suricata suricatta; assembly: GCF_006229205.1. NCBI lineage: Eukaryota > Metazoa > Chordata > Mammalia > Carnivora > Herpestidae > Suricata > Suricata suricatta. Next base: position 737 of record NW_021861932.1, on the reverse strand, counting down.
CTGGGGGGGGGGGGGAGGCGGCCGATCTGGGGAATTTTCTCTCCGACCAGTTTTTATGGTTTGGCCCTCGGCACTGCTGTCCTTTCGGAAACAGCGGCTTTGGCTATCACCCGCCATGCTCCCGTATTTCTCTCTCCCCACACGGAGCCCCAAGTCATATTCCCGCGCTCTTCGAGGTCTACATGCATGTTTCATGAGGACCGCTGTCCCCGGGTGGAATCCTGCCGTATGCACGCGCCTCCCTGCTCACGCACACGCACACACATGCACACTTACAATGAGTGCCTTACGGGAGGAGCGTCCTGCGCGCCAGCTCTGCGTTAAAGACGGGAATCTGCCAGGTTACCAAAGTCAAGTGTAAGTGACAATTTCCCCCTCCGCCAGCAAGGAAAGGAGACTACAAAAGTCCCTTTGTATCTCGGCAGCTCATTTAATATTATTTATGCATTTTTGTGCAAGGAATTGTGGGATTTTTTTCCCCACGGTAAACAATATGGAAATGTTAAAAATAGCAGTGTTGCAGCGCGCATCCGCCGACGCACGCCGGGGTGGCCCGGCGGGGCTTGTTCGCGGGGGTTCCGCGGGGTCCCCGAACCTAGAGGCGGCCGGGAAAGCGCGAGCGGGAGCGCAGGGAACGCGGCGGCGGGGCTCGCCGGGGCCGGGGCGCCGGCACGCGGAGCCCGGGGACGCGGCCGCTTTAAGGGGGGGAGGGGCGGCGGCGGCGGGGGAGGGGCGGC
>NW_021861931.1:0-923 GCF_006229205.1 Suricata suricatta | reverse complement strand
ACCTGAGTCAAGATCAAGAGGGGGACGCTTAGCTGACTGAGCCCCCGGGTGCCCTTCCAATTTTGTTTCAAAAAGGCACACACCTGGAAGTTGTACAGGGTGGGTAAACGGTACGCACTGCGGGTGGAGACCTGGCCCAGATGCAGAGTCGGCGCGAGATAGTGAGCAGCAAGCACGGACCCCGTTAACCTCTTGTGGCCAAGGTTCTCACTGTAAAGTCACTCAGGAGTGGACACCTAAGGGGGACCAGGGGGGTCAGTCGGTTGAGCATCCGGCTTTGGCCTAGGTCATGATCTCGCCGTTCATGGGTTTGAGACCCGCGTCAGGCTCTGTGCTGGCAGCTCAGTGCTTAGAGCCTGTCTTCAGATTCTGTGTCTCCCTCTCACTCTGACCTGCCCCCACTCATGCTGTCTCCCTCTATCAAAAATAAATAAAACATTAAAAATTAAAAAAAAAAAAACAAAGGGGCATTACTACAGAAGCCAATGATCTCCCTGTGAACTATGACCTTTATTCAAGAGGACGTCCCTGTGAACTGTGACCTACAGTCAGGAGGACGTCCCTGTAAAGGACAACCTCCAGTGTGGATCACCGCCCTGGGAACTATGGCCTCCAGTCAGGACACTGGGAGTGAAAGGGTATTTGAAATATTAAATTATTAAGCTCAGCGCTAAATGAATGTCTTTCGAATTCCAGGGAGAGTGGTCTCTGAATCGGTGTCCTTCCACCATTGGACTTGGACTTGAAAGGGGAGGGAAAATATTTTGTTCTTGTTTCAGTTTGAGCTCTCACCAAATTTTTATACAGATATTTTTTCCTTGAAACTTATTGAGAGAGTAAGACCATTCTCTTTCGGCTTTCCTGTCCTTACATATCAACAATCCAAAGAGAGAATACTTAGGTGAGTACCTACTAGGTGATCT
>NW_021861930.1:0-923 GCF_006229205.1 Suricata suricatta | reverse complement strand
ATCTATTATTTATGTGTGTGGCACTGTTCTGGGCACTTGACATATATCAGTGAACAAAGCAGACAAAAATCCCTGCCTTCATGGAACTCATATTCTAAGAAACAGGCATGCCCTGATCAAAGTCCTGAACTAAATAAACAATAAAGAAAACATCTTACAAGCTTATAGACAGAAAAAATTACCTACAATAGAAAAAGTAAATTAGACAGACCATCAGACTTTCATCAGTAACATGAAACTTCATGATGTCATTCACTCATCTTCCCAGATATGGCTTTATTAAATTCTCAGAGAAGCTGAAGTCAGTCTTTGACCCAAAACCTGTTTTTCTGGAAGACTTTAACAGGGGCAATATTACCCTTTCCTCATGCAACTAGATTTGTGCTTGCTTTTCAATTTCTTAAAAATTAAACAATATGTCATTTATAATATCATCTGTAACACACATAGGTGATAAAACTATAAGAAAACCAAGGGGATTATTAATACAACAGCCAGAGTAGTTGTTACCTCTAGGTGGAGGTAGGTAGACGTGTGACTGGAGAAAGGCGTAAGCTGGGGAGGGGGGCACTAAGGTACCACTAATATTCTATTACTTGTCCTGGCTAGAGGATTTATTGGTATTACTTTATATTATTTTAGATGTAAATAGCAATTAATTCATTCAGCAAATAATAAGTACCTGTCATGAATCAGGCACTCTTATTGTTTAGGCACCGGGGACATGGAAATAAATAAAATAGATAAAAACCACTGTCCTTATGGAGCGTGCAAATTATAAAAAGAAATAATAAAAATTTCTAGAGCCTGATTCTAAGAATATACAAACTGGAGAAGTCTACCATGTGTCCAGCACAATATGATGCAAAGTCCATACATCACCATGAAATTTCAGAATATCGATGATAAAGTGGAAATCCTAT
>NW_021861929.1:0-923 GCF_006229205.1 Suricata suricatta | reverse complement strand
AAAAGAATAAATATAGCAAAACCAGGGCCAAACTGAATTATGTATTCAGACATTCCCCAAATTAAATCATAATCCTGACTGAATTATTTACAGTGAAACCCTGATTGATGTCTCCCAATCCCATTAAAATATGGAGACTGGGTGGTCAGTGTAAGTTTTAGATTCTCCTGAAATAACTTTTCTGGGTATAGGGGCCGAAAAATTTTCCCTCCTTACAGATAAATAGGAGAAAAACAAATTTAACTTTGTAGATACAGGAACCCCAAAGATAGGAGACTCCCAGACGTGACCAAAGCAGACAGCTTTAATATCTGCTAGACAAGGAAATGATACACTTGTGAAGAATTGACAAAACAATAGGATTCAGGTTTAGGGTAGCAAATCAGTGAAAAAGTAGCAAACTTTGTTTTTTAGCTTCTTAGTCTTGAATTTGCTATTTCTGGCACAGAGAGGGTGCTTTCACATGGGAGATTCATTTCCTGCTTTCAGGGGGACAAGAAAGGTCAGAGCGTTCTTCATGTACTGGCTGTTTCTTAAGTAACTTTGATTCACTTATATGTTCAAATATACATATTTACTATAGAGACCTACTTCTGTTTGATGTTTTGTTTTTACTTTATTATTTTGAAGTAATATATTTTCACACTGACTGGAAAGATACTACAGAAAGGTCCTACAGAAAAGCCTAATTTTTCCTAATGGCTTCATCTTACATAATCATTATACAATATTATACAATATCAAAGCTAGGAAGTGGACGTTTCCCAATGCGTGTGCATAGTTCTGTGGTAGTTTTGAAAAATGGCCTCCAGAACACATGTTTAATTTCTGATTCCAAGAATCTGAAAATAGTACTGTAGATTGCAAAAGAGTTGACTATTAACTGATAATGCAGAAGATTTGATGAAGTTAAGGATCTTGAA
>NW_021861928.1:0-1835 GCF_006229205.1 Suricata suricatta | reverse complement strand
ATTGAAAGTGACAAGGATGGCAAAGCTAAAACACAAAAGTAATTTGAAAGTTTTTTTTTAATTTAGAGAGAGAGAAAGAGGGAGGGAGAGCACGAGTGGGGGAGGGGAGGATCCTAAGGAAGAGAGAGAATCCCAAGTAGGCTCTGCGCTATCAGAAATTTTGGAAGATTAAGTTAAGGAATCTTTCAGAAATTAGAGCGGACTGACAAAGATGGGGAAAATAAAAAAGAGAAGAGTGGAGGACCATCTAGGACTGCACTGTCCTAAAATCTGCTGTGGTGATGGAAATGTCCTATATTCGTGCTAATACAGTATATAGAAACTATATGTGGCTGTCGAGCCCTTGAGATGGGGCTGGTGGGGCTGAGGTACTGAACTTTAAAAATCTATTTAGGGGCGCCTGGGTGGCTCAGTCAGTTAAGCCTCCGACTTCGGCTCAGGTCAGATCTCACGTTTGTGGGTTCGAGCCCGGCGTCAGGCTCTGTGCTGACAGCTAGCTCAGAGCCTGGAGCCTGCTTCCGGTTCTGTGTCTCCCTCTCTCTGCCCCTCCCCTCTCATGCTCTGTCTCTCTCTGTATCAAAAATAAATTTAAAAAATTTTTAAAAAATCTATTTAATCTCGATTAATTTAAATGCAAATGTGAGAAGCCCGAGGTATCTAGCAGCTGTGATATTGAACAGCACAGATCTAGAGGCTAAGCAGCTAGATTAAAACCAGTATCAGAGAGAGATGGAAAGAGAGAGAGGGAGACAAATAGGGTGAAAATGAAACTAAAGAGAAGGAGTCTATTAATCAACTAGTATAAGTTTTTAGAACTGAAGGATGTGACTTTCCACACTGAAATTTCATAACACCACAGACAAAAAGATGAGTCTTTTGGCTTCCAGAAAAAAAAGGAAAAAGTAACGTACAAGGGATCAGAAACCAGAATGACTTTGGCCTTCTGAAAAGAAATACTGGAAGCTAGAAAATAGTAGGGCATTGCCTTAAAAATTGGAGCTTTTGGTAGGAATGCAAAAGCATGCCTTTTGGAATCTAGAATGGAGGTTCCCCCCCCCCCCAAACTTAAAAATAAAACCACCATATGATTCAGCATTTCTACTTCTGGATACTTATCCAAAAGAATTGAAATCAGGATCTCAGGGATATTAGCACTCCTGTGTTCAGTGCTGCACTTTTCATAATATCCAACGTATAGAAACAACTTAGATGTCAATTGATGGGTGAATGGATAAAAAGAAAAATATAGCACACACGTACAGTGGAATATCACTCAGCCTTTAAAAAGAAGGAATTTTTGCCATATGTGACGACATGGATGACCTTGAGAACATCATGCTGAGTGGAATAAGGCAGTCACAGAAGCACAAGCCCTGCATGATCCCAGTTACATGAGATATGTAAGTAGGTAAACTCAGGAAAGCAAAGAATAGAATGACGGTTGCCAGGGGCTGGAGGAGCCTGCTGGTCAACAACCTGGAATCTATACCCAGCCAATTGCCAGTAAAGCCAAGGGTAAAAGAAATACGTATGTATTTCTCAGACATGAAAGTCTCTAAAAATCTACTAACCTTCCATGGACCTGTTCTCAGGAATCTACTAGAGGCTGTGATAAAACCAAAATGAAGACAATGAAGAAAAATGAAGACATGAGATCTAGCAAATGAAGATGTAATTTGAGAGAGTGCATATTATCTTTAGGATGGCAACTCAGGATGATACCTGTGCCTTGGGATCCAGCCCAGATCAGAGCAGGCAGAAGGCTCTGGGAGAAGTCTTCAAGATTAGTGGATATTCCACTTGCTGTGTCAAAATTTATTGAGGGAAAAGTCACA
>NW_021861927.1:0-923 GCF_006229205.1 Suricata suricatta | reverse complement strand
AGAGCTAGGGAGGCCTCTCTCCAGCCACAGGGCAGGTGGGCTGAGCCTCTCAGGGATGGGGCGGGTTACCCAGGATCTCGTTAGCAAGTGTCTCCAGCAACCGCTGGGTGGACAAAGAAGACGGCAACGTAGGTTTGCAGAGAGCTGGGAGGTCCCCACATTACTTGCCTCCAGAGAAAGCCAGTTCAGGTGCACGTCCGGTCTACCACAACACCAGCCACACGTATGATCCAGGCTGAGAAAGCTGGCAAGATTCTAGACCCCACGGCCCACTAGTCCCCTGGGACTCTGGTTTGCAGGGGGTTGTTTTCACCTCTAATGAGAGACTTTTAGACAGATTTGTCTCCAGGGCTTTACTCCTGAGCATTAGCTTTGGAAGCAAGGGGTCTGAGAAAGCATGATGGGCTCCTTTAGGACAGTGTCCTCAACCAGCACGAACGTGGCTTCCACCCCGGACTCGGCGGTGACCACAGCTAGGGAACGGTGTGCTCCCTGCATCTGGCGTGTGGAGGCCAGGGATGCTGCGACATCACACGCAAAGACAGCGTCCCCACAGCAAAGAATGATCGGCCCCAAAGGTTAACGGAGCCCAGATTGAGAGGCTTTGCTTTGAGAGAATTGTAGTCTGCCTCCTTTCTGCAGAGGGTAATGTCGGATGGACCAGATGTTGCTCATTCAGGACATCTGTTCTGCCGTGGGTGGCTCTCCAGACTGAGCCCCCCACCCCGAGTCCTCCCTGAAACAGCACTTGGGCAGGGGGCAGTCATGACATCCAGGAAGCGACATGTGGGCTCCCTTCTCCCTGTTTTGTTGTTTGTCTGTTTTGTTGTTGTTTAGTTTGGTTTTGCTTTTGGTGTTTGGGTTTTTAACCCTGGTTATTGATTTGCCACGGCTGCTGGAAGAAAGTACCACAAACTGGGTGG
>NW_021861926.1:0-923 GCF_006229205.1 Suricata suricatta | reverse complement strand
CAAGAAGCAGTCAGACTGGATGTTGGTACCTATTTTCTCCAAAGCCTCAAAACACTATGTGAAATTCTTCTGATTTAGAAATCCATTCAGGCACTTGGGCTCAAACATCTGATTCTGATCTAAAACATAGGTGAAGAAATCCACAAAGTTCAACTTTTCCCATGGGCACAGGAGAATTGTTTCAGTTGTCCAGATAGCTATTCTAAGTGTTAAGTGTTTTCTGAGTATTGGCTATATATATAAAGAGAGAAATAATATATAGTAAGTAGAATATTAAGAAATAATGTTTAGTCTGCATGCTACTGTGGGCATTAATATGTGCTATAGTTCTTGTAACTGCCAAAATATTCTGATTTATTTGGTTTAAATAAACCCAGTAATCTGTGCTGTGTTTTTCTTGTTTAATGAACAGTCAAGTTCATGAAGGTTCAGGTAGTTGATGGACTCCATTTTGAGCAACACTGATTTAGAATGGTGAAATTCCGACTTAAATTATAAGCCATGATTTTTTCATGTGTGATGCTTAAAGTATTTTATTTTACCCAAATATAATTTTCTTTAGGTTTAGTCTAATTTCTCTTGTGTGCTCTGCTAAATTACCTCCTGTTTAAGATTGTCTGTGTTTTCTTAAATCATTTTTTTCATTATGATAAATCTACTGTTTAATATCTATCTCCTGTTTCCCACATACCCTCAGCCACCTCCCCTCTGGTAACCATCAGTTTGTTCTCTGTAGTGAAGAGTCTGTTTCCTAGTTTCTCTCTCTCTCTGTCTCTCTCTCTCTCCTTTGCTCATTTACTTTAAGTTCCACATATGAGTGAAATCATATGGTATTTATCTTTCTCTGACTGACTTATTTTCCTTAGCACAATACTCTCTAGCTTTATCCTTGTCATTATAAATGGCAAGATTTCATTCTTTTT
>NW_021861925.1:0-923 GCF_006229205.1 Suricata suricatta | reverse complement strand
AAAAAAATTTTTAAAGAACATTACTTAGCATTTAACAATAGGAAAATATATGCAAAAATAAAGATCTCTAAAAAGACATCAGTTTGGACATTCTCTCCCATTCTAGGCACAACTTTTTTGAGGTAGTCACAGCACCCGAGAGTGTCCAGGCAGCACAAGCAAGATGGTGCCAGGCATTGGGACCACATGGCTTGGGGACAGTGGAGAGGAACTAAGGAAAAGAGGAGACAAGGATAAACATGAAGTGCTTTATAAATCAAGTGCTTCCAAGAGGACTGGAAGAGTTGGAAGTGACTTTCTTTTTTCTAAAGATGCAAACTAGGTCTATCTCAGGCATCGGGTCAGGAGTTTGAACTGGAGACAAGAATCCATTCTGGGCTACCTTAAGTTTCTAAGTGAAGGCAAAGTGTGAGTAAAAGAGTGTTTTCCTGGAGGTGGTCATAACTGGCCTCCTTAGACCCTTGAAGAGGGGGATCTAAGGGTCAAAGTCAACGATAATCAACGGCCCCAGAGTCCCACAGACCACCGCGGACAGGCCTGCGATTCCGGGCACAAGGAGAGTCTCCCAGAGATGACTCGGAGCAAGCTTAACCCGCTCCCAGGAAATGTCCTGGTAAGTATTTCATCTGCTGGGCCTCCATCCACCAAAACTGAAAACGTTCAGAGATGATTCTAACATCATTCTAAGGAGAACGATGATTTCTTTTCTGGCCATTTTTAAGGGTCATGAAGAAGCTTCCAGAGCTCGGTAGACATTCCTCTGCCTGCACTGGTCCATCTACTGCCCGCCCGACCACCCGCTTCCCAAGGCTTCACCCAAACCGGGGCACAGACGATGAGACCCCAGACCCTTGACTCGGATCTGCTGACGCTGGATCTCCTCTCACAAACGACCATCACTCTGCAGGTATAAACTGCAAGCC
>NW_021861924.1:0-923 GCF_006229205.1 Suricata suricatta | reverse complement strand
TGAGTTCCTTTTGTCAAGGTCACCAAGGCAACAGGTGACTAGAACCCTTAGTGTTAATCCATAACAGTCGCCCTCCAGAATCTGTACTGTGACATCCCAGGATGCTTCTGGGTTGTCCCTGCCCAATGCCCCTCCAGAGTGCCCTCCTTGTCTGTGGTCCCTGCTGGCTCTGATTCCACCAGCTCTTACTTTTAATGGGACAATTTGCTTGTGGTAATCCTTGCCTCCTCCATTCCAGCTTTTACTTGTGGGAAAGAGTTGTCAGCATTTCTACTCAAACCGATTCTTTGCCTTCTTTTGGAATTTCACCCTTCCTGCCTCCTTAGATATTTATTTTTTAAGCAATACTTACATAGCACTTATTATGTATCAAATATACTTTTAAGTGTTTCATATGCATGCATTCTGGGATACTTTTCGTTCTACGGGCCCTACCATTTAGTTACTATAAGGATTCCCATTTCACAGACGAAAAACGGAGCCGGAGAGAGATCTTTCCAGTAATCACATAGTCTGGAAAGTATGGATCTAGTGTTTGAGCCCAGGCAGTTGAGCTCCAAACAAACAGCTGATGCTGTCTCTCTTTATTAATCATCTATTTCTATCCAGGATCTTCAAACAATCTCTCTTTCTCTGTCTCTCTGTCTGTTTCAGTCTCTATCTCCTTGCTCTTGCTCTAATTTTAGCTCTACTCTACACCTCCCCCTCTATCATCAACACCTTTGACAAATCCCTTTTATGTGCCTGAAAATTCATGGATATCTGCCATGTAATTCATCATTTCTATTTCTCATAAGAAACAAATGGACAGGGGCACCTGGGTGGCTCAGTCGGTTGGGTATCTGGCTTCGGATCAGGTCATGATCTCATGTTCGTGGGTTTGAGCCCTGTGTCAGGCTCTGTGCTTAGAGCTAGCTCAGGGC
>NW_021861923.1:0-923 GCF_006229205.1 Suricata suricatta | reverse complement strand
GCATTTTAGAGTACGGCACAGTCTGGGTGTGAAGGGAATTTAGGGGCAGGTAACTCTGCCACTTCAATGGCTAACTGTGGAACTAGGGACCAGGGAGGGCACAGGTCTGTGTAAGTACCCATAGTAAGTTAACACCAGGACCGTGACTAGGACTCAGACACAGGCACTCTCAGCGACACCGCTATCTTCTCTGTTTATGACTCTTATAAAAATGATAATTCATGAGATAGACCTCGACTGTGTGTTTGCTATATTTCAGACACCAGGCTAGGCATTTTGTGTAAATCAGACTTATGCAACTTACTCAGCCAGCTCACAGCCTAGCAAGGACGATAATTATGCACCTACAAAGATGAAAAGCAAAGCAGTTAGTGATTGGTATGGGACCAGAGGGACAGGGAAGGGGTTAGGCAGTTTGGGAGAGTCTGTTCAAGATCTCCTGGTGACGGAACATGATGGCTACAATGGAAGCATATTTGTACCAGCAGAGGTGAGGAGAACATTTCAGAGCAGACTGTACAAGCAAGGCAGAGTGAGGTCACAGGAGCTGAGACTCACAGAGGCATTCTGTAAGTCACAGGTGTGCTGCATGGTTGTAGGGGTGGGTACACTGCAATTGTTTCTACAACGTCACTTTCAAAAGTACCTCAGTGTGGTCTAGGCACTTATCAATGAGGGGTATGACATGTCTGGAGAAGAAATGTTGCTGGAGAATGAATCCCACTGAAATGGAGAAGAACAGATTGTCTTTTAGCTCCTTCTCTTGAAATGGCACAGAAATTATCAAAGCATACTTTACTGTAAAGTGTCGGGGGGACAGTGAGTGGAAATGAAGGCTATTTGATCTAAAGGAGACTGAAAAGAAACCCATTTGACATGAATATGGCTTCTACCCTAGTTAATCCCTGTTTAAATTGTTTGAT
>NW_021861922.1:0-923 GCF_006229205.1 Suricata suricatta | reverse complement strand
TTTTTTTGTGGTCCATATCTTTCCTTTAGTATTAAATTTAGAAACACATGTATTTAATACCTAGAACATTGTTTCTCAAAGCATACTTTATGGCAATGAACTCCAGACATTTTTGATAAAGCATGGCTACTAGAAAGAAACTTTTTTTAGAAAGTAAAAGTCATAAAACTATTTTTTTACTGAAGTATAGTTGACATACAATATTATATCAGTTTCACGTGTATAGCATTGTGATTCGATAATTCTATACATTGTGCAGTGCTCACCCCTGTAAGTATAGTTACCATCTGTCACCATACAATATGGTTATAATATTATTGACTTCGTTCCCTATGCAGTGCATTAAATCCCCATGATTTTATTTTATAAGTGGAAGTTTGTACCTTTCAATCCCCTTCATCTATTTCATCCATTTCCCCAACTTCCCTCCCCTCTAGCAACCTCCAGTTTGTTCTCTGTGTCTATAGGACTGTTTCCATTTTGTTTTGTTTGTTCACTTGTTTTGTTTTTTAGGTTTCACATATGAATGAAATCATATAGTACTTGCCTTTCTCTGTCTGACTTATTTCATTCAGCAAAAAACCCTCTAGGCCCATCCGTTTTGTCATGAATGACAAGATTTCATTCTTTTTTTTTTAAATTTTTAACTTATTTTTGAGAGACAGAGATAGAGCACGAGTTGGGGGGCAGAGAGAGAGGGACACACAGAATCTGTAGCAGGCTCCAGACTCTGAGTTGTCGGCACAGAGCCTGATGCGGGGTTTGAACTCAAGTGATGTGAGATTATGACCTGAGCTGAAGTCAGATGCTTAACCAACTGAGCCACCCAAGTGCCCCGAGTTCATTCTTTTTTATTTTGTTTTTTATGGTTGAGTAATACTCTGGTGTGTGTGTGTGTGTGTGTGTGTGTGTGTGTGTGTGTG
>NW_021861921.1:0-923 GCF_006229205.1 Suricata suricatta | reverse complement strand
AATTTCACCGTGGTCAGAGAACTGACAGTCTGATTTCAGTCTTTTAAAATTTATTAATATTTACTGTGCATCATATAGCTTACTTCAACAAATGGTCCATGTGTACTGGAAAAGAATGTGTGTCCTGTAGCTGTTAGGCATGATGTCCTATAAATGTCAATTGAAGCAAGATAAGTAGTAACATCATTTAAGTTTTCTATAAACTTTTTTTATAGTGTCATCTGTTAAATACTGAAAAATATTTCTTAAAAGGATGCAATTCTGAATGTGGGTTTGTCTATTTCTTTTTGAAGTCCTGCTGAATTTTTCACTGTTATTTAGGTGCAAACACGTTTTGAATCATTACGCCTAGTTGGTGAATTTTATTGAAAGATATAAAACAGATTGAAAGAGAGAGGGAGATGGAAAGGTTTAATATCATGAAGATAGAAAGTCTTTGCAAAGCAGTTTCTAAGCTAACTGCAAGGTCAGTCAATAGCTTAATATTTTCTCTTGTTGTAATTGTCAAGTTCATTCTAGAAATCACACAGAAGAATTAAAACCTAAAAACAGACAAAACAATTTTAATGAAAGAATTTTGGAAGGGAGGATTCACATTTTGCTATTCCTACAATTGCAAACATACAGAAATTAAATCATAATGAGACTCTACCAAATTAGATAGGAAAATCAAGTGAATGAAAAAGAATGCTTAGGAACATATCTACATATATTTTTATATATATAAGAGCTTTGCATGTAACAGAGGTACATCACAAATCAATGGAGAAAGAAACTATCAAATGATGCTGGTACAACTGGCTATTCACTTGGGAGGAGAAAAGTGTGTATCTCCACTTTCTTTTTTTTTTTTAATGTTTTATTTATTTTTGATACAGAGAGAGACAGAGCATGAGAGGGGGAGGGGCAGAGAGAGAAGGAGA
>NW_021861920.1:0-923 GCF_006229205.1 Suricata suricatta | reverse complement strand
AGAAAAGAAATTACATGAGGACTTTTGATTTTTTTACATGGATGGTATTTTTATTTACAAGATTCCAACAGAGTTAAACATAAATCATTCAACATATACTTATGTATCATGTACAAGGCAACCTGCTAGGATCAATGTACTAAGATGATGCAGAAAATTTTTTTTGCCTTAATAAGTGCCAAAATAGCTATTTCCAATACAGATATTGTTTAAAAAAATTGGTTTAAAAATAACCATGATATTGTAAATCAGCTAATTCTGGGCTAAGAACAATGGATTTATTTTCTCCTAATGAATGAAAAAATCAATTTGTGTAATCAGTGTACCTATAAGACTGATTTCCCCAGGGAAGCCAAGCCGGTCCTGAGATGGCCACAAATCTCCTCACACTTACACCAGCCTCCCATATCCTCAGTGACCTATGTGCCATATAATGTGATAGTTTTCTACATGCACACTAATATGAAAAAATTTGGGAAGTGCTGCTTTAGGGAGTTTTACACTGTCATTAGAACTACCAAAGGTTTTGACCGGAAAGTTACATCATATAGTTTATTTATCTCAGAAATGTTACTCTCATGATTGAAAAACAATATGAAAAATAGCAAAAGACATAGAACACTGAAATAGGCTAGAGAATACCCTGAGGTATCTCCACGTCTTTCTTATTTAAATCTCTGAATTCATGGTACTTTTTTCCTTAGTCCTCTCACTATTTTTCTCTCTGATTTCAAAATTTTTTTGTTTTAAAATTTTAGGTTACTGATAACAAATGTTTTATTTCATCTCTAAGTACTTCTATGACCTTTAAAAATATACACACAGCTACTCTGAAAATTCATCATGGAAACATGAGTTAGTATATGAGCAGTGTTTTTCAAACTCTGTTTCAAAGTTCCTACTTCCTCCAGAGACTCTCTCTC
>NW_021861919.1:0-923 GCF_006229205.1 Suricata suricatta | reverse complement strand
GCCCCCCCTCACGACCACACAAACCAGTCACTCAGGCTTGGACCTCATTGCCTGCGCCACCCTGGAGGGGTGCACCCCTCTCATACCTTCACACATACTGTGGCCCTGGCTCTCCCTGCTTTCAAGTTTCATGGCAACTTGAATGCTACAGCACCCGCAAAGAGAACATGACATGATCAACACACTGACAAGAAGGTGCAAATGACATAATGGAATCAACATTCCTCCACCGGGCACAGCCTTCACCTAGAGGAATAGGTCTCAAGTGTCGATAAAGAGCCACTTTCAGGGTGTGGGGGAGACATTTCAGCACCCGGGGCAATAGTCTGAAAATCACACAAGACATATGATTTGGTCACATAAAGCTAACATTGTTTATAAGAAGAATGTTTCTCCTGAGAATGATTTCCAAGTGCCAGGTACAAGGGACCTCAACTATGACAGATGTTTCCTTCTCAACTATCTTTTTGGGCAACTGAATAAAAAATAGACTTTGGGATCAGAACAACCTGTTACAACTGACTTTAGCATTTACCAGCTCTGTGACTTTCAGCATTATCGGAACCTCAGTTTTCCCATCTGTGAAATGAGATTAAGAGTACTTCCCTCAAGAAGTCACTTTAAGAAATAAAGTGCAGGGGGCACCTGGGTGACCCAGTCAGTTAAGGGTCAGACTTCAGCTCAGGTCATGATCTCACAGCTCGTGAGTCCAAGCCCCACATTAGGCTCTGTGCTGACAGCTCAGAGCCTGGAACCTGCTTCATAAATTTATGTCTCTGTCTCTTTCTGCCCCTCCTTCTCTCACACTCTGTCTCTATCTCTTTCTCTCAAAAATAAACATAAAGTTTTTTTAAAAAAGAAAGAAAGAAGTGCCTCCAAGCCTCTTAGCATAGTTCCCGCAACAGTAGCAGGCATGCAACAAA
>NW_021861918.1:0-923 GCF_006229205.1 Suricata suricatta | reverse complement strand
AATAATGACCATTATTAATACATCAAGAAAGTAACCTGAGGCAACTCAAAAGCAGTTATGACAGAAATTCTGATGTAGTATAGAAATGGTTAAAATTAGGTTCCCTCACATAACCAGTTCTGATAATATTTAACAAATTCTGTTACTCTAAATGGTCGACTTTTTTATTAAAAAGGGTCCTACCAATTGCTCTTTAAAAAAGATGTGGGGAACTGGTTGGTTAGTTTCAAAGTTGTTTATGACACACATTTTTACAAGTCACACTTCTAAACCAGCTTCCTCTTTTAAAAATTTTACTTCCTCTATTACAGGGTGAAAGCCTATTATGTACGAAGATGAGTCAATATTTGTTTTCTCATCTCAGCTTCTCTCCTTGGACGTTTTAAAAGCACAGCGTCTGAATCTTGCTTCCTTTAGATATTAATATTAAACGACTCTTGGATTCGAGCTCTCCAGAGAAACACAACCGATGGGCCAGCCTGGACAAGATTCATGACGGGGCGCTGGCTCATGCTACTGTGCGGGCAGAGAGGAGTCCCGCGTCTGCCAGGCTGGAGCCCTGGGCGAGCCGGCGGTGTAGGTGCCGGTCTAAAGACGTGAGAGGCCCGGTGTCCCAGCTCAAGGGCCAGGCAGAAAGAGCACATCCAACTTTCCTCTTCTTTTTGTCCCATCAGCCCTTGAGAGATTGCGTGAGCCCCTCCCCCACCCCCACTGGGGGAGGGCGATCTGCTTTGCTCTGTCCACCCCTGCAAACGCCAGCCTCATCTGGAAACTCCCTCACAGACACACCCAGAATAACGTTTAGCTGGGAAGCTGGGCAGCCCTATCAGTCAGTTGCATCAACCCCAAGTTGTGGAGAAAGCCTTGGTTGATGCAAACGGGTCCAGAAATTTCCCGAAGCACCGTCAGGGATGCCTCCTTCA
>NW_021861917.1:0-1835 GCF_006229205.1 Suricata suricatta | reverse complement strand
AGCTACTTTTTTGCATGGACCTCAAGCATATTGTAGTATAGAGGTGGAATTTAAGGAAAGGTATTAAGCAGGCTGTGTTGTAGCCTATGAACAAGTAATATATTGTATCATTTATCTTGAATGTATCATAGATAAGCTGCTATATAATGATTGCCACTTCAGATAGCTGTGAAATTAGGTGATTAGTTGTTACTTAACCCTCTAATTTCTGTATAAGTCTAATTACATGAAACAGAAAAAAAAATAATAAATAAATAAATAAATAAATCAAAGGAAACAAAGCCTAGTTAAGGAAAAATTAAAAAGTTAAGTTGAAAAAGTCTTGGCAGCCCACACAGTGAAGGTTAATAGATTTAAACATATAAAGGCATTAACAAAACAGTAACACAAGGTTAGCACCTGACTGGGCATATGAATAGGTAATTCCACAGAGAAAAATATACAGATGTTTAATAAACATACTAGAATGCAAATTTAAAAATGATTTTTAAATGCTAATGACTGTGTGATAGGGTATCATATATCAAATTTGCAAATATTTGATGTTTCAATAATACCCGGTATCAGAGCATGGGAACTTGGATGCTCTCGTGCAAGTAGAGCATGCTCACACACATGTATTCTTGGGAGAGTATAACTTAGTCTCTCCTTTCTGAGAGGAATTGAAAACGTAAGGGGTGTCTGGGTGACTCAGTCAGTTGAGCATTGGACTTTGGCTCACGTCATAATCTCAGGGCTCGTGAATTTGAGCACCAAGGTTAGGCTCTGAGCCGATAGCTCAGAGACTGGAGCCTGGTTCGGATAATGTACTCCCCTCTTTTTCTGCCGCTCCCCTGCTCCTGCTCTGTCTCTCTGTCTCTTTCTCTCTCTCAAAAGAAATATTTTAAAATATCAAAATAAAAGTTAAAACATACACGTCACTTGACTCTGTAGCTCTATTTCTAGAAAGTAATCTTAAACAAAGAGCCAGACAAGAAAGCAAACATGAAAATAACATTCATAGTTTAACTTTTTAGTTTTAACTTGGAAAAGCCTAGGTCAATATGGGATAAATTAAATGAATGATGTTCCACCTAAGGAATGGAACATTATGAAACTATCAGAAAGTGTTAATAAGTTCTACATAAATTGACATGGACAAAAAACCAAAATATATTTCTTGACTACAATCAAAATAAAACCAAAAACCCTAATTATAAAAACCCAGGTTATAGAACAGTATAAGTAAGATGGCCCCCAAATATGTATATTTCCACATATTTTTTAAAAGTCTAACTTTCTGTATATTGAACTGTGTGTGTATATATGGGGGAGTTACTATGTCACTTATTATCATTGTGGTGTTTGTGATGACATTAAATTATCAAAATTGGCATTACTATTTCACAATCTCTGTTTCATTTGAGTCCTGAGTCAGGTTTGTCAGTTTGCTTGTTTTAATCAAATGAGAAAGTTCCTTGAGTACATATCCCTAGGATATTTTGTCTTACTTCGGGAACTAAATTTTAGCTGCCTTGGTCTATTTTAGGAAGTACCTATTAAAAGTGGTGAAGCATCTTCTTAAGAATTGTATCTTACTGTTATCAAAATGCTTTTAATATTGTTTTGAGGTGCACACCTTCATGGGTCACTCTGTACCTCGCTCTTCGGGGCTGCTGGATTGGAGTGTAATGACAGGTCTGGAGGCCAGAAAAGGTGATAGGGGAGGTGATGAGAAGGGTCTGAACAATTACCTCAGGGAAGGCCATTATCACTTCTTGAAACCAGGGACACTGACCTCAGGCAGGAGTGGACCAGCTGCCTCTTCCCCAGAAAAAGGCTTGTGAGGAGTCGAG
>NW_021861916.1:0-923 GCF_006229205.1 Suricata suricatta | reverse complement strand
AGAGCAAATTTAAATAAGAGTTTGGCAAAATTTTATAAAATCAAACAAAGGCCTATTATATAATATAGCAATATCACTGTTAGGTATTTATCTAAGAGACTTGAAAAGTTATATATGAATGTTTAACTCATGCAGCTACATGCATGATTATTAAATACTTTTCACTAACTGAAAGAAGACACACATATCTACATTTTGCTTGATTCCATTCATTTGATACTCTGGAAAAGGCAGAGTATAAGGACAGAAAATGGGTTAATGATTGTCAGAGGATGGGGGAGGGAAAAACAGATGACCACAGAAGAATGAGGAGATTGGTTTATTTTTAATACTGGGTATAGATACATGGTCCTATGCATGTTTTAAAATCCACAGATCACGTACCTCACACACCAGACACCACAAACTATACCACAAAGAATGAGGTTTGATGTATGCCAGAGTCTAGTTATAGTAACGTATTTATGGCAGTTCCTTAGTTTCTGCAAATTTCCATAAAAATGTAAGATATTAAACTAGATGAGAGGTATATAGGAATTATCTATGCTATCTTTGTTACTTTTTCTATACTAGTAAAATGTAATGTAAAAAGCATGATATTATTCCAAAATAAAAAGAATAATATGCTCATTAGAGGGTTCTGAAGAGTATTTAATGAGTATAAATTGCAAAGATCAATACTTGAGATATATCCATGTGATGTTAGCTAAGTATTTGTGCGATCGGTCTTGTCATTTTGTTCCCCTCCTCTGAAAAAGAAGCATTTTCCCATGACAAATTATTATGTACTTCACGTAAGACTAACAAACATCTTCCCCTTCTTCCTGCTTCCAGTAAAATGAATGAACATATATGTGACATCTAAACAAGGAGACAATCTCATCCTCCAGGCTCAATAATTATTTTTAGCTGGGACAGTAACC
>NW_021861915.1:0-923 GCF_006229205.1 Suricata suricatta | reverse complement strand
TATCTCATAAAAGGTTAGTATCCAAAGTCTATAAAGAACTTATCAAACTCAACACCCAAAAAACAAATAATTCGGTTAAAAAATAGGCAGAAGACATGAATAGACATTTTTCCAAAGAGACATAAAAATGGCAAATGGACAAATGAAAAGATGCTCAATTCACTCACCGTCAAGGAAATACAAATCCAAACTACAATGAAATATCTCCTCACACCTGTCAGAATGGCTAAAATTAACAACTCAGGAAATAACAGATGTTGATGAGGAGGCAGAGAAAGGTGAACACCCTCACCTTGGTTGTAATGAAACTGGTGAAGCCACTCTGGAAAAATGTATGGAGTTTCCTCAAAGTGTTAAAAATAGATCTATCCAATTATCCAACAATTGCACTACTAGTTATTTACCCAAAGAATACAAAAATACTGATTTGAAGGGATACATATACCCTAATGTTTATAGCAGCATTATCAACAATAGCCAAATGATAGAAAGAGAATAAAAGTCCATCTGCTTTATCCATGAGTGGATAAAGAAACTGGGGTGTATTTACTCAGTGGAATATTACTCAGCCACAAAAAAGAATGAAATCTTGTCATTTGCAATGATGTGGATGGAGCTAGAGAGTATTATGCCAAGTGAAACAAATGAGTCAGAGAAGGACAATGTATGTAAGTGTTGTATCACTAAATCTTACACCTGAAACTAATATTACACTGTATGTTAATTAACTGGAATTTAAATAAAAACGGAAGAAAAAGTTAATGTATTATAATGAAGTTGTAGATTACTGTAAGGCTGTGGTCATAGGGAAGAATGCATGTATATCCCCAGGAGTCTATTCTGGCCATTTGGAACTTGCCTCTACCTTTTCATAAGTTGGAAGGCATGTGTTCCCTGATCACTACTAGCTAACTACCTACTCT
>NW_021861914.1:0-923 GCF_006229205.1 Suricata suricatta | reverse complement strand
AAGCTGAAATCAAGAATCGGACCCTCAATGGACTAAGCCACCCAGGCACCCCATTGCGCATACCATTCTATCAACAGTTCGAGACGCTAGGCCATTATGTGAATAGTAGGTGTTACAGCTGATGAAGCAGCTTTCAATGTAGTGTGCAGTGCAAGATGGAGTGATAGGAACTGACCAGCACAGACCCACAGTCCATTTCTACACAATGGATCACTCTCTACCATTGCTCTTTTTGTGGCTGAGGTCAATGTCCCTGGGAACTCTTATTAGATCTAAGTTATTTCACCTGTTCACCAAGGCGTACAGGCGAGGCCTCCTTACTCACCAGCACAACACCAACAAATCCAGTCTCCCAGTTCTCACCAATGTCAGTAATATGCCCTCCTTTCCAGAAGCAAGCATTCCCTTCCCCACAGCTCCCTGAGAAGAGGCCTGGTGGCCAGAGAAAGCCCAGAGACGAGGTGTGGTATCAAAAGAAGCCCCCAACAATTTACAGAAGAACCACATTTAACATTCATGTGGCTTGTGACGTACTTGAGAATTTTCTGTAATAAACTGCTTTCTTTCTATTTCACAGATTTATCCTAGAACACTTTTGCTTTTCTAAGCACAATTCTAGTGTTAGAAGGAATCTAAATTAGTATGAAGAGTGTATAACATTTACTTTGGGGGTTCAATTACAGGACCATAGGGAAAATAAGAATAAATAATTTTAAAAAGTTTAAAAAAAAAACACAATTACATATAATTTTAGTTCACCTACATATTTTCACTAAAATTTGGCACCTTATTCAGTTCCTGAAGCTCTTCTATGAACTGTCATACAATGTAATCTAGAAGAAATCAAAGTGGAGAATGATCCTCCTAAGGAGGAGAGAAACTGCCATAAATCGTGTTGGCATGAGTTTCCCATTTACATGCTT
>NW_021861913.1:0-923 GCF_006229205.1 Suricata suricatta | reverse complement strand
TTTTTTTTTCTTTCATGTATTTTTTTTTTAATTTTTTCTTTACTTTCCTGGTTAGCCCATTCATTCCTTAGTAGGATGTTCCTTAACCCCCATGTATTAGTGGTCTCTCCAAATTTTTTCTTGTGGCTGACTTCCTGTTTCACAGCATCATGGTCTTACAATACGCATAGTATGGTTTCAGTCTTTTTGTACTTGTTGAGGCCTGCTTTGTGACCCAGTACTTGATCTATCCTGGACAGTGTTCCATGCACACTCAAGAAAAATGTGTATTTGACTGCTTTAGGCTGGAATGTTCTGAATATTTCTGTTAAGTCCATTCCAGTCTGGTGTGTCATCCAAAGCCATTGTTTCCTTGTCAATTTTCTGCTTAGGCGATCTGTCCATTCATGTATGTGAGGTGGTAAAGGCCCCTATTATTATTGTATTGTTATCAATGCGTTTCTTTAAGTTTGTTATTAATTTATATATTTGTTTCCAAGTTGTGAGGGCATAAATATTTATAATTATTAGATCTTGTTGAATAGACCCCTTTATTATGACATAGTGCCCTTCTTCAACTCTGGTTATACCTCTTTTAAAGTCTAGTTTGTCTAATATACGTGTGGCTACCCCAGCTGTCTTTTGACATCCATTAGCATGATGTCATCCTTGCTTTCAATCTGCAGGTGTCTTTAGATCTAAAATGAGTCTCTAATAGGCAGTATATAGATGGGTATTATTTTTTTAAAAACATGTTTAAAAAATTTTTTTTAATTTTTTAAATGCTTTATTTATTTTTGAGAGACAGAGAGAGACAGTGCCAGCAGGAGAGGGTCAGAGAAAGAGGGAGGCACAGAATCCAAAGCAGGCTCCAGGCTCCAAACTGTCAGCACAGAGCCCACCGTGGGGCTCAAACTCATGAACAGTGAGATCATGACCTGAGC
>NW_021861912.1:0-923 GCF_006229205.1 Suricata suricatta | reverse complement strand
TCTCTCTCATTGGGGTTTCTGGTCTCTCAGCCCATTTCATAGTAGAAGAAGCAGATGAGAAAGGACCAGGAATGTCAGAATCAGAGGGACGGAAGGCACTGAGAATCTGCAGATGAACAGGGCGGCACAGGGAGGCAAGGAATGAGGCCAGAGAGGCATCGAGGGGACATGATGTAAGGACGCCTCCTTCTCGGCGCCACACTCGGTATTTCTGAGTAAATCAGAAACCCCACAACCGACAGTGGGAGCCTCCATAAATCCCATGCCCTGGGTGTCCCACCTCACCATGGTCCCAGGTCTGAGCAACGCCATTGATGACCAACCGACAGGGACAGGACACATGAGTCAAACGAGATGGTGCTGAATTGTTGAAATTGCGCCGTTTGGACAGAGTAGATACTGAGGCTGGCCAGCTTCAAGGAATGACTCTCTCAAGTATAAAAACAATGATGGCTTGGGGGGGACGGGGGAAATAGCTGATGGGGATTAAGGAGCATATGGGGCATGTAAGCTCCAGGTGATGTCTGGACTGCTAAGTCACCGCATCGTACGTCTGAAATGAACACAGCACTGTAGGTAAACTAACTGGCATTAAAATTAAAATTAAAGGGGTGTCTGGGTGGCTCAATCGGTTAAGCATCCAGCTTTGGCTCAGGTCATGACCTCATGGCTCATGGGTTTGGGCCCCGTGTCGGGCTTTGTGCTGACAGCTAGCTCAGAACCTAGAGCCTGCTTCAGATTCTATATTTCCCTCTCTCTCTGATCCTTCCCTGCTCGCACTGTCTCTCTCTGTCTCTCAAAAAAAACATTAAAAAAATTAAAATTAAAAAAGATAGTGTCCAGTTGTTGAGTACGTATGAGAGTGTGGCATTACGACCATCACTACCTTCCAACGGGATAGTATGAGTCATACCTTTCACAGA
>NW_021861911.1:0-923 GCF_006229205.1 Suricata suricatta | reverse complement strand
CTGAAAATGAACTGAGACTTGAAGGGGAAGGGGGTGGGGGGAAAAGAGGTGGTGGTGATGGTGGAGGGCACTTATGGGTAAGAGCACTGGGTGTTGTATGGAAAACAACTTGACAATAAAATATTGAAAAAAAAATAAAGAGAAAATTCTGAAAGCAGCTAGGGAGAAAAGGGCTTTACATACAAAGGGAAACCTATCAATCAGAGTGGTTACAGACCTATCTACTGAAACTTGGCAGGCCAGGAAGGAATGGCAGGAAATCTTCAATGTGATGAATAGGAAGAATATGCAACCATGAATTCTTTATCCAGAGAGTCTGTCATTCAAAATAGAAGGAGAGAAAAAGGTGTTCCCAAATAAACAAAAGTTGAGACAATTCATGACCACCAAACCAGCCATACAAGAAATCCTAAGAGGAACTCTATGAGAGAAAGGTAGCAAGGAATATAAGATACCAGAGACATCAATACAAACATGAACCCTACAGAGAATGCAATAAATCTAAACCCATATTTTTCAATAATAACACTGAATGTAAATGGACTGGATGCCCCAGTCAAACGACACAGGGTAGCAGAATGGATAAAAAACTAAAACCCATCTATTTGCTGTCTATAAGAGACTCATCTTAGACCTGAAGACACCTTCAGACTAAAAGTAGGGAGATGGAGAAATATCTACCGTGCGACTGGATGCCAAAAAAAGCTGGAGTAGCCATACTTACATCAGACAAACTAGAATTTAAAATAAAGGCAGTAACAAAATATGAAGAAAGACATTATATAATAATTACAGGGTCTCTAGATGAGGAAGAGCTAACAATTATAAACTACTATGCACCAAATTCGGGAGCTCCCAAATACATAAAACAACTGATCACAAACAGAAGCAATCTTATTGATAAGAATGTGCTAATTGCAGGG
>NW_021861910.1:0-923 GCF_006229205.1 Suricata suricatta | reverse complement strand
ATTACTGAGATGAATATTTGTAAAAATGCATTATTTAATCTGTTACAACCATTGTTTTAATAACAAGTGACATGACAGCTTCAAAAAATGGGACATACCATATAAAACCTTAATAAAGATATGCATATCACCTTTAATATTCTAACAATTTCAATGATACTAATTAGATATTGGCCAATTTATAGTTAATACTTGAGAAAGAACTTTTTCCTTTCTATGCCTAAATGTTTATTTCTTGTCTACGAGATACAATTCAGGAGTTAGATAATTGGGTATTGTGGCTTTAGCAAAAGCATCAACAGCTTTGGTTATTGTTAGGTGATGTAGTCAACAAGGCTTAATATTCATTACCTTCAGAAAAAAGAATGCTTCATGGTAGGTTCTGTCTATTATATTTGAGAAAGGTGAGTCTTAGAAGGAAAATCTTGCCGAAGAAGTGAAAATTCGTGGTAGAATTGGAATTTGATGCAGTATCTCAGTGATACCATTATTTGAGTGTTCTAACACATTCTAGTATCCTCTCTCCCTTGTATTACAGAATGATCTAATTAGTTTAATTAGAAAGGGATTTATTAAAGGATCTCACTCACAGAATTTTTGGAGACACCAAAGAAAAATACTGTAGGAGCATTTCCAGAGTTTACTACAGGTCACAATCTCAGAACAGCTTGACAAAGTTGCTTGTACTATTTGGAAGCACTCATGGTTAGGAAAGCATAAGAAGAGGTATGAGCTTCAGAACTATTCTACCTTTGCCACAATCAACCAACTACTGAAGCCAGAAGCTACTGATATAGCTGAAAAGTCTAGAATCCTACTACCTCCATCACATTTCACACTATTGAAATAAAGATCTCATTTTGTCTGTCTCTCCAGATAATTTAATCCCAAATCTAAGCTTCACGAAAGATGTATCTTATTAC
>NW_021861909.1:0-923 GCF_006229205.1 Suricata suricatta | reverse complement strand
TGAACACATAAAATATAGTAGATTGTTATAAATGCTTTGGGGCAGACTATATGCAGATTTTGGATAGAGAAATAATATCCTATGACCATTCTGTATGCCCTACCGAGAGCAGATGGTAGATAGATAGATAGATAGATAGATAGATAGATAGATAGATAGATAGATGCTGATAGACCAGTTTAGGAAACTCTTATGAAAGATAGTGGTAGTTTGGACCATGTTGACAGTTAGTGGACATAGTGAGAAGTGGTGAATATTTTTGAAATATATTTTGATGGAAGAACAATGGGATTTGAATGTGGATGGTAAGAAAGAGTTGTCAAGGATCCTTAGGTATTCAGTTTAGGAAGATGGTTGAATGGAGTGGCCAGTTACTAAGCAGCAGAAGAATGTGGCTGCAACAGGTTTGGATGAGAGTAAATGTAATTGATCATTAGCTGTTTTCTTGCATGCTGCCTGCACTATACTATAGAGTCCTCCATGACAGAAGCTTTGTCTTCTTTCTCTTCACATCCGTAATACCTAGCACAATGTTTGACACAAAGGTGCTCATTCACTTTCTTAGTGCCTAAGGAATGAATGAATTGCTTGGAAACATACAGTAACATTTTTATTTCTTGAATTTCACAATACTGTAAGCTCCACTGGCAGCATAGATTTTATTTTGCCACCACTGAATTCCCAGCATCTAAAACAAAGCCAACACAAAATGTTGTTGAATAAACAGATTCTTGTTCTGTTCTTCCTACTGATATTTCTGGTTCCTGTATCTGGTTTTCGTTAGTCTGAAGGAAGTAAAAAAGGAAATTAGTATGTGTTTGTTGGCATATATTTTATCACTTAATTAATGAAAGATTGTTTTGGACAACAAATTTCATATCTCTCATTGCCAACTGATAGTCATTAATACTGGCAAATCTAAC
>NW_021861908.1:0-923 GCF_006229205.1 Suricata suricatta | reverse complement strand
GTCGAGCGCTGACAGTGTGGAGCCTGCTTGGGATTCTCTCTCTCCCTCTCTCTGCCCCTCCTCTGCACTCGCACCTGATCTCCCTCTCTCTCAGAATAAATAAGCTGTAAGAAAAAGTTTAAGCAAATGTCAGTCATCTTCACTGATAAAGAATCCGCATGTGTTTCAGGGCTGGGAGAAGAGAGAGAAGGATTGCCCAAATTGGGAAGCCCGGGGGCTAACATAAAAACATGTCACTGCTTCACAGCACTGCCGAGATCCGGCCTCGAGGCCGGGCTGTGTGGCCGGGAGTCTCCCCGCTGAGCTGGGCAGGTGAGCTCCTGTCAGAGCAGAGGCCGCTCACGGCATAAACCCAGCTGGACGAAGGCGTTTGCCTGGATGACCGCACAGGACTTTCAACAGAAAACAGAAAGCCTAGGTCCAGGTTTGAGAGTTTTGTGTGGAACACGGGGTCATTTAGCTGCTCTTTAAAACAAAGCAAATCTTTTAAAGTAGGCTTTATTGCCTCCCAAATTATTCCTTATTCTTTGGAGGCTTTCTCTCTTTGGCACCCTGTGGTTCTCTTTTGGTTTCTTGGATTAAAAGAATATAATAAATACACTCGGGTTTAAAAAAAAAATAAGCTCAAAGTTCTACATTTCCAAGAGAGAGAACTTTTAGCCTTGCGTTTCTGGCCTGAGTCTTTGATACCCTGCCAGGATTTGATTCCGAGCCATTAATCCATTAGGGTGATATAAAAATCTATGATCTCTGTCCTCTGCCCCGTGACCCACAGCTAGAGGCATTCGACAGAGAAACTAATATTACAGATGATGTTTCAGAGAGCCCACTGGCAGATTTCAGGGTCAGACGCTTCCAAAAGAGGAAGATTTCCTAGAGGGTTTCTATGTAAAGATTCTAAGCAAGTCTCTCTCTTTTGACTA
>NW_021861907.1:0-923 GCF_006229205.1 Suricata suricatta | reverse complement strand
GCGCTTTGAGGACACTCTCGAGGCTGACGTCCAGCGCCGCCTGCTTCTCCATCTGTCGTGAAGCGGACATGAACCGTGACATGGAGACCCGAGCTTCCCTGTTTCATTGTTTGAAGGATAAGCTGTCTCGATGGCCACGTGTCAGGGGCAGAAGACCTGGGCCCAGGACGTCCTTTCAGGTGGTGATAGCTCTGGGGACTAGGCAGTTGTGTGTCGCTATGGAGCTGCTGGAGAGCTGCCGGGGTTCCCGCTGACCACGGCCAAAACCCTCCCACTCCCAATGGAATACCCAAGACTTCTTTATCGTCCCCAAAAACCAGAAACCGCCAGGGAGACCGAGTCACGCATGCAAAATCAAAGGGCTTTATTACGGGTTTAGGCTCGCCGGGGCCTAAGCTCGGGCTCACAGGCTTTACCGGCCTGGTGGATCCATGCTGAGAGCCCCGAACAAAGGTGGGGCAGGGCTTTTATGAGTTTGGGAAGGGGGAGTTACAGGAAATGGTGACAGAGGTACAGTGATCCAATTATTATTATACAATATTATTGACAGCAGGTTTATCCAATTACAACATTTAGAGTGTTAACCAATCAGAGTAGACCCAGGACCCTCACATAGGGTGTAGCTTCTATTTCTAGGCCTGCCCTTAGGAATGTTAAGGGTATTACAAGGTGGTCCCTCTTGCCTTGGGCAATGTGTGCCCTTCTGAGAGACGCGTTTCATCTCCTGTTCAAGGATGGCAGGGCCCTCACACAGCCATCCGGGCTCGTTTTAGGGAGAACCTTGGAGATCATATGGTGTATCTCTCCTTCCACCAGCTGGTGAGCTCCCCCACTTCGCAGTGGCTTCTCCTCCAACCCCCCCATTCTCTTGCACTTGAGGTGCTGATTCTATTCCATTAGCCTCCCCCTCTTTGCCTGACTGC
>NW_021861906.1:0-1835 GCF_006229205.1 Suricata suricatta | reverse complement strand
GGCCTCCGTGAGGACTGGGTCTGTGCTCTCGGTCTGGGGAGATGGGCCCTTCGGACTTCCCGGGTGCGTGGTCTGCTCCTCCACTCTTCCGGATCATGCCATTGTACGGGGGAGAGGACTTCTAATAACATGAATTTTGTGGGAGATTTTGTAACAAAGTCGACACAGCCCATTTTTTGGTTAACTCTTCTTGTCTGCACAGCCTGGTGGCGCTGCTTTAAAATGACGTGTATTCGGATCACATCTGAGTAAGGCCTCCCAAGCTGGAGACAGACGATGCCTTTGACAACAGTTTGTTCCTCAGGGTTCCCCAGAGGAAGGGGCGTGCCACACCGTGCAGGGCCAAGCGAAGAAGCTCCAGGAGGAGGGACAACGGTGACAGATGGCTTTATTGTGGTTTCTGCAGGTGGGAACCAGCAAGGCAGCGCAGCAGCTCAGGATCGGCTGGTGTGGCTACTTCCAGGACTCGGGGGCCCCGGAGCTGGCCCCTGGTCCTGGCCCTGGCGTGAGGCCAGCAGGCAGACAGTGGAGGAGGAGGGCCTGTTCACAGAAAGGAGGTGGGAGGGGGCAGGCTCTGGGTTGGTTGGTTTCTCCGTGTCCCAGGGACCCGAGAAGGAGGATTCTTCCTGGGGGCTGGAGGAGGTGGTGACAAGTTCGAGAGGCCAAGGGAAAGGGCCTCAGGCCCAGTCAGGTGAGTCAGACGTATGCTGGCCTCCTCTCAGGTGTCCCCTCCTAAGGGGAACCAACCCCGCCTGCCTAACCTCCAGGGACAGTGTCTCCCACCCCTCGTTTCCCTCAGCATGACCCATGTCATCCCTTTGGGACGGTCAGGGCCCCACGGCTCCTCCCTCTGGAGGAAGCGTCCTCCCAGCCGGCACCAGGGCCTGTGCCATCTCTTCTCCCTCGACTGCTCCCCCGCCCCCAGCCCCGGCTGGCCCCCAGGGTCCCCAGCCCCACGCTGGCTCTTGGTGCTTCCCGAGGCCTGTGCTTTCCCCTGCCACACATTCCTCTTTCTGGCACCCTCTGCCCACGGCCTCCTCTCCACACGCCTTTGCCCCTGGAGCAGCGGGCAGAGGGGTCTGTGGTTGGCTTGGTGGGTTTGGGTGGTTCTTTTGTGTTTTGTTTTGTCTCTTACATCGCTGTGTCTACGGCCTAGGTCAGTGCCAGGCAGATAGTAGGGGCTCAAGAAACAGGGAGTAAACAGCCCTTAGACCCACCCAGGACATTCTTGTTGTGGTCTACACCATTCACCCTCCCCGGGGCACGTTCACTGAGGCCCTCGTCTGCCGGGCTGGTTCCAGACGCCAGGGCCCAGCGGTGCCTGAAGCCGGCAGGGCTGTCCATTCTCATGTCGCCCATGGTCTAGTGGGAGAGACCTAGAAAACAAGAAGTAAATATACACGAAGTCAGGTGGTTCCGTATACAGTGGAGAAAAATAAAGTCAGGAAGGATACTGGAGCCAATTCCTAAGGGTGTTTCGGGAGTAAGCGATGCACCGGGCAGAGTTCCATGTTTGGAGAAGAGCACAGGCAAAGGCCCTAAGGCCACAGAGTGCTGTGTGTGTCCTAATTCTTAGTGTGGAATCATAGCTTCGCCTGGAGTCTCTGTTTTGTTCATTCTGTCATTTTCGGTTTCCCTTTCCAGGTAATTACCCCGAGTCTTGGTTGTCGGTCTGTGGAACTCAGCCAGTTCTCTTCCCGTGGCTTCAGGTGGAAATGGGCGCCTTTGGGTCAGGGCCACGCGTGTTTCCAGAGCGGCCTCCCTGGGCCCAGCTGTGTGAGGCCTCGGGATGCTGTGGAAGAAACAGGATGGTCTCTGCCTTGACTGGCCCCGTT
>NW_021861905.1:0-923 GCF_006229205.1 Suricata suricatta | reverse complement strand
TTTTTTTAATGCTGGTTAATGTTCTCTTCCCTCACCTAGGACTGGATAATGAGCTGTTTTCTCACCAGGCACTGCAGTCTCTACCTGGAAAGCTCTTTCCCACGCGATCTCCCGCTGACCAGTACGCGTGAGTGAGCGCTGTGGAGAAAAATGATAGATCTCTGTGCATTTACAGCTTTGCAGGAAAAAGTCTTATCCTGGCCGACTTTAAAAACAAAGCTTAGTTTTCAGGGTGCTTTCCCTTGAGGGCCACTCCTGTGATCATTGCCCTAAACAAAGAAGACTCTTTATGAGGACTGACAAACATTCACTTAAAGGGAGGTCTCGGTCACAACCACTTCCCACTGCTGTAACACGACGTAGCTCCAGTCGGTACTCACGTGTACGAGTGTGTTCCGACAGAATTTTACGTACCAAAACAGGCCGGGATTTGCCAACCCCAGGCCTAGTAGGTTACCTCGCATGTTACAAATTATGAAAACCTGGGGCACCTGAGTGGCTCAGTGGAGCAACGGACTGATTTCGGCTCAGGTCATCATCTCACAGTTCGGGAGCTCAAGCCCTGTGTCGGGCTCTATGCTAACAGCACGGAGTCTGTTTGGGATTCTCTCTCTCCCTCTCTCTCTACTCCTCCCGTGCTCATGCATGTGCTCTCAAACTTTTAAATTATGAAAACCAAGTAGAAAAAGATGTTAGAGGACATCCATAAAGTTGCCAGATCACGACACAAAAAGTAATGCGAAGGGCACCCGACTGGCTCACTCGACAGAATATGCAACTCTTGATCTCAGACTTGTGAGTTTGAGTCCCATGTCAGATTACTAAAAATTTTTTTTGAAAAAGTGTCCACAAATAAAATTTCTATATGCTTTCCTAATGCTTAGCTATAAATTACAAAAAGGTAATTTGTATCAAAAGGTGAG
>NW_021861904.1:0-923 GCF_006229205.1 Suricata suricatta | reverse complement strand
CGGGAGGCCGGCCGCGCGGGTGCGTGAGCGCGGGTGCGTGTGTCTGTCAGCGGGGAGGCGCGGGGGGTGTCTGTTTCATTTTCACTCAGGCAGAAAAAAGCCTGCAACCAGCAAAAAAAGAAAAGAAAATCCCTGGTGAGGGTGGCCGGGCCTCTTTGCCTTCTCGGGCTGCACGTGGTGAAGGTGGGGGTAGGGGACCCGGAGCTTTGGAGGGTGGGGTGGGGTCTGTCACCCAGAAGTGCAGGGAGGGGCCTCGGGGCCCTGGCGCGCCGCCAGACACCGGGGAAGCCGAGAGCCTGGGAGGTCTGATCCACCATTTGTTTCCTGGGGAAGGAAGAGTGCAGATGGAGACAGCGACAGGCGCGCGGGCTGGAGCCTGAGCCGCTCTGGCCGGGGTCCCCCGCGCCCCCCTCCCGCTCCCTTTGGACATCACAAGTCCAAAGCGCCGGAAGTGAGGGCTGGTCACTGGGGCACCTCTTGCCGGTGCCTATTCGAAGACTTGATCCCGAGTTTCCACACACACACCCTGGGGTTCTCCCCTGGGATTATTTAAAAGGGAATCCCCCAAAAGATACTTGCTGCTTCTGTACCCAGTGCGACGGGCGATTCACTTCTGATGAGTTGATGTGGGCACATGCGACCTTTGCTTAGGTGGCTCTGTGCTGATATGGACAACAGGCATCTTGCTCCCACTCTTGGGCTCAAGACTCCGTCTTTTGCCGGTGGAAATTCAAAACTTCCTTTGACCAGGGTCATTTGTCATTGAACGTCAACTTGAGAGACTGAGAAATTAGCTTCTTAAAATATTTTAATGTATTGGAACTATACTTTGACGAAAGTGGCACAAAGCATGGGTGTGATGTATAATTTTAATTGTTTCATACTCTTGAGAAAGGAACAGAGGACTGATTGAATTTGGCAGC
>NW_021861903.1:0-923 GCF_006229205.1 Suricata suricatta | reverse complement strand
AGAAATATAAATAAAGAAGGGAAGGCTGAGTATGGCAACCTGTATTTAATGGATAAGAAAGGTGCAATAATTAAGAATAGAGTGATTCAGGAGTGGGGAAAAAAAGGGAATAGCAAATTTCAGGAACAATCAATCATTTCGGTCAATACTTCAGACTTGGGGTTTATTTTTCAGTTTATGTGAAAACAAAATGCTAGAACTTCAATTGATTATAAAAAGCTTTAACATTTGTTTTAAAAAATGCAAATAAAACATTAAGTAGTGTTAACAGATTAATAGATCATCTCAGTGATTATCACAGTCAATTTAGAATAATTTATGTTAAGTCTATTATTTCATGAAGGGATGTAAGTGAGATGCCAAAATTTTAGGATAGAGTAATGCTAGAAAGAAAATTAAAGAAATTGAAGATATTTACTAGGGGAAAGAAGGCATGATACATGATATGATGACAGGATGGAGCAATGGTTTTCTAACATGGCATTTATTCAATGCTTATTTACTGAGTACCTGCTGTGAGAACAAGACAGCCAACACCTTACCCTCTAGTACCTTAGAGTGATTCATAAAATAAACAAATTGATAATCACACACACAAAATTAATATATTAATTCTTGGTGTCAAAGACAACAGGATAATGAGAAAATGAGTGACTAGAGCATATACATACATTGACTATTGTACTTAAAGCAGACCTTTCTGAGGAGGTGACATTTTAATGACACTAAAATAATGAGAAAATACTGTATTGCTTTCCTAGGGCTGCCATAACAAAGTACCTAAGACTGGGTGGCTTAAACAACAGAATTCTGTTTCCTCACAGTTCTGGATGTTAGAGGTCCAAGCTTAAGGTGTGGGTAAGGTTGGTTTCCTGTAGGACTCTCTTTTTTGGTTGTAGATGACTGTCTTCTCCCCATGTCCT
>NW_021861902.1:0-923 GCF_006229205.1 Suricata suricatta | reverse complement strand
TTTAAAAAAAAGGGGGGGGGGGATTTAACTAGTAGTATGAGGTAAATAAAATGCTGTATTTCTCCATAGATTCAGATAAGCTCTATCAGCAGAGAAAATCTCTAAAAGCCTCAAGTTACAAAATTGTATACCATTTCTAAGTTTGAATGTATCAAATAACAGTAAAATATATATATAAAGTTAAAGAAGATAGAACTTAAAAGGAGAAACAGACACTTCCATAATCATAGTGGAAAATTTTAACTTACCTCTCATTTAGTCACACACAGAAAAACATCAAGATGATGATAGAAATTAAGAAAAATAGGGAAAAATCATTACAAAAGAAACAAATTCTAAGCAAAACTAAAACTAGTTCCAATTATCTTGATATTGTCTGAATAAGACATCAGATTTAGAGAAGATTTAAAGCTAATGAAGAAACTTAACCAACTGACAGAGAACACTTCACTCAACTAAGTTATTCCTGTAGGAATGAGAAATTATACTTGATATTATGAAATATTTGGACCTGAATGGCACCAAATACTGTATATGTTTATAGTTTAATAATTAAGAGGTGCAATGACAGGACTAGCTTTCATGACAATTTAAGCTTTAAATGCATATACTATAAAAGAATAAATATATTATATTATTGGATTTTGCATTTAACTAAAGAAACTAGGTTTTTAAAAAGGAGAATGCAAAAACAAATTGGAAAGCAAAGTTTGGGATCTATGCAGAAATGAACAAACACAGTAACATTTGCAGAGGGATCAGAGAAATTTTTAACAAAAGTCAAGCTGGTTCCATGAAAAAAAAATAGAAAGGAAACATTTAAAATAATTGAGAGAAATAAGTTGAAAATCACAGCTGAAAACAGACTATATTTAGAAATTACATTGATATTTAAAAATTATAGTAGAGTACCATGGATAATT
>NW_021861901.1:0-923 GCF_006229205.1 Suricata suricatta | reverse complement strand
GTAAGGCAACCTGTAGGATAAAATAAGTTGATTTAACCTAGATCAGATCAGAGTTACTGAAGGACCTAAACAATGAGAAGTTTTTAAAAACATTTATAGAAAAGATACTAAAAACTTTTCAGAATTATTAAAATAAACCCCATAAATTTCATATTCAGGAAACTCAGTGAATTTTAAGATCATAATAAATGAAATGACACCTTAATATATCTCAAAACATTAAATAAACTAAAAAAAAAAATCCGTAACAAAAGCAAGGGTAAGCATGGACGAGGGGAGGTTGAACACTGTGAGACCACCCCCTGCAGCGAGCTGAACAAAATTTGTCATTGGGTTGGCAGTTGTACTTGACTGAGTCAGCTCAGCATATCTTGCATACCATTCTCACATTTGGGGAATTTCCCATATTTTGTAAATAATTCCTCAGTATGTAAATCAGAAAATGCATTACCACTAACTACAAATAAACAAATATACTACAGGTGCTGACAGTCAGATGTACTCATGCAAGTTTCCACTTAATTTAAGAAAAAATGTGTGAAAGAAAGATTTGTGTGGATTTTATTTTTTGCAGAGGGGACCACAGTGGCAATTGCAGAGAAACAACAGTTAATGTAGCTATGTCTGTTGTCCCACTGTAGGGACATTGGCCTTTGATGTCAAAATCTAAGCCAGATTCTAGTCCACCAGAGAGAGTCTTTGAAACAGCAAATACCATTTAATAAAAAAACATTATAAAGAACCTTATAAGAGTAGTTTTTGATGTTTGCTTCTAAAAGCCCTGTATATTAACTTATTACAGAAATTGACATTTACCATGATGTCAGCTTTCACACTCCAAGAGAATGAGACTTGAGAATAGGTTAAATGACTTTAATGAATTTAAAGAGCATCAAGTAACCCTCTAGTATTTGAGTATGAGA
>NW_021861900.1:0-923 GCF_006229205.1 Suricata suricatta | reverse complement strand
GGTTACTGTCCCAGCTAAAAATAATTATTGAGCCTGGAGGATGAGATTGTCTCCTTGTTTAGATGTCACATATATGTTCATTCATTTTACTGGAAGCAGGAAGAAGGGGAAGATGTTTGTTAGTCTTACGTGAAGTACATAATAATTTGCCATGGGAAAATGCTTCTTTTTCAGAGGAGGGGAACAAAATGACAAGACCGATCGCACAAATACTTAGCTAACATCACATGGATATATCTCAAGTATTGATCTTTGCAATTTATACTCATTAAATACTCTTCAGAACCCTCTAATGAGCATATTATTCTTTTTATTTTGGAATAATATCATGCTTTTTACATTACATTTTACTAGTATAGAAAAAGTAACAAAGATAGCATAGATAATTCCTATATACCTCTCATCTAGTTTAATATCTTACATTTTTATGGAAATTTGCAGAAACTAAGGAACTGCCATAAATACGTTACTATAACTAGACTCTGGCATACATTAAACCTCATTCTTTGTGGTATAGTTTGTGGTGTCTGGTGTGTGAGATACGTGATCTGTGGATTTTAAAACATGCATAGGACCATGTATCTATACCCAGTATTAAAAATAAACCAATCTCCTCATTCTTCTGTGGTCATCTGTTTTTCCCTCCCCCATCCTCTGACAATCATTAACCCATTTTCTGTCCTTATACTCTGCCTTTTCCAGAGTATCAAATGAATGGAATCAAGCAAAATGTAGATATGTGTGTTTTCTTTCAGTTAGTGAAAAGTATTTAATAATCATGCATGTAGCTGCATGAGTTAAACATTCATATATAACTTTTCAAGTCTCTTAGATAAATACCTAACAGTGATATTGCTATATTATATAATAGGCCTTTGTTTGATTTTATAAAATTTTGCCAAACTCTTATTTAAATTTGCTCT
>NW_021861899.1:0-923 GCF_006229205.1 Suricata suricatta | reverse complement strand
TTACATAATTAACAGGCAAAAGGTCACAAAGTAAAGTATATTCTATCTTGGATGGAAGGTGGAGAAGTGTCCCAGGAAAGGATTCTAAAGGACATGATACCAAATTTAAGATTTGGACAAAGGCAGACAAGAAAAAGATGAGCGTTTTTATCATACATAAAAGCAAAATACTTTAAACAGCTTAGTATTCTTGAAATTGAAAGAAGTTGATGGGGACACAAAGAAGAGACTCATGGAAAGGTAGCATACTGGTAATTAGCATCTCTTTCTAGCCAGGATTATACAGTGATCACTAAGATAAATGTTTAGTACTATATTCTCTCTATTTTCTGTTCACTACATAGAAAAAGACACATTGTTTTCCTAGCCACATGTCTCTTGATCTAAAACTCTTACACCCTTTTCATATCACAGAGCAAATTTTACAACTAGTGTGGATTTTAATGTTAATATTTTTGACAGAGCAGGAACAGGAGATGGGCAGACACAGACAGAGACAGAGACACAGAATCCAAAGCAGGCTCCAGGCTCTAAGCTGTCTGCACAGAGCCCAACATGGGGCTTAAACTCATGAGGTGTGAGATCATGACCTGAGCTGAAGTCAGACGGTTAACCAACTGAGCCAACCAGGTGCTCCACAACTAGTGTGAATTTTATACTCCTGACTTATGAATTCATTAAGTATGATATGGAAAGCATTATGTCTAGTCTCCTAGATGGGAAGAATAATCAACAAATCCAAAATTTTAACTGTGGTTCTACTATAACTTCCCAATCCCCTTTCCAAAGTTGACATACCATTTATAATCCCACCTGTGAGGTACAAAGTTTCAAATTATCCAAATCTTTGCCAACACATATTATTATTTTTAAAAATTTTATCCAGCCTATGGTGTGAAATGATATCTCATTGTGGTTTTGAC